>NW_024068142.1:0-218349 GCF_009389715.1 Phoenix dactylifera
TATAGATTTTAACAATCACTGTCATAAGATCATATGATATGATGGATGGTCACTCTTTGAATATCAAGCAATCTAGAGTAATTTTATTAAAGGAATAGAGACATGTGTTAATTGTGTTACATGACTTCATCTTTTGTCATTTACATTGCCAGATTTATGAAAACAAAAATTTTCAATCAACAAAAGGATAAAAGAAGCCTTATTTATTGGTGAAGGAAACATTTTCTAAAATTGGGTCCTTGAAATAAAACCTAAGTGAGACTACAAGTGAAGGAAAAAAAAAGAAAGCAAGTTTGTGAAAGATGATACAAACAGCCAAGGTAATAAAGAATCGTGGCATTGCCACCATTAGGAGTGCAAATGAATTGGGACGACCTAATTTATATTCCCAATTCACATTCAGTTGGCTGCTTTTTGGTCTTAATTTGGGCCCGTATGTTTTCTTGTCTCTTTGGACCCAACTGGAATTTGAATGCCAGGTTCAAAAAGTAAAAGTTGATAAGAATGGGTTAGCTATGTTTCTTAAGTTTCCTTCTTTTCTTTTTTTTCCCCTCTTAATATTCCAAGATTTTATTTTATTTTTAACTATAATAAACCATTTCATGCATCAAAGGAAGGATCACTAAAAGGATAAGTTATTGGATACAGAGTCTAAATATATCCAGCATGGCAGTTTATAAGATGGTTTTAAGGTATGCTTAAAAGTCCACAACCTGAAACATCCTACCTCTGATTTTGGCTAGAAGAGACATGAAACTAGGGTCACCTTAGAAGTTCTGGATGAAACTAACTTATGGGGCCAAATTTCTTTTATATATGTGCCACTTATGCTCATATTTTATAAAACTTCATTTCTTTAAATGTTGTCAGCCATTTGCTCTGAATTAAGCTTTGATTTTGCATGTTTTGAGATGGGTCGATGGCATTACACTGTTACTTTCCACTCGCTTTTACTGAAAACATGATTTTTTTCTTGCATAGGCTTTTCTATCTCAAAGCTCAAATCTCATGACTTTCTATTGTCATATGTTAAATTTCATAATTAATAAAATGAAATATTACACTCCAACATAACTTTTCAAACATTCAATACTTATTCTTTTTCCTAAGTTTGAATGACAAAATTTGGATTTTAGTTTCTTGCTGGAAAGATCTTTCGTAGATACAATGATGACTCTTGATCTAGCAAAAATGAAATCACATCGAGGTTCAAACCATGTTATTTTCCTTTTTTTGGGAATCTCTCTTCTATTTATCTTTAGAAGGAGGAGACAATGCATAATTCTATGATATTTCAATTCTCTCTGCTCTTTCAATGAGAACATAATTGCTCAACTATCATAATCTTATCTCACTTGTCCTCCAGCATTCGTTGCGATGATAGTTCATTTCTTCCCTCAAGTTTGATGGTTTTCCAATAGTATCAGCATTTTTTTTTTTCAATTTGAAAGATTTCCAATGAATGAAAAAATTGCAACTAATATCAGGTTTTGGTATCTTTTTGGTACCAAACCTACTTCCAAAGAAATTTACCCACTCCTTGGACTGCTGATTTCTGACGACAAAGTTTCTATTCTTCCTATTCATTCATGTTCTTCCTTCTTCTTAATTAATGGCCTTCTAATTCCTTAACAATCTAGATAGAATATTATTCAATTTCTCTTTGATTTTTACCAAAATCAGAGCTGAATCACCGAACTGCTTGAATTGCCAAAACTGAATCATCCAGACTATCCAAAAGAGAAACTGAAATCAATCTTTCATTCCACTTTCTTTTCTAAATACTCCTCTTGTTTATCCCTAAAGGCGGGCATGAACCAAACTCAGTAATGTCATTTCTAAGCCTTAAGAGAAATGTAATATCCTCATCTGCCATCATCTTGTCTCTACTTGTCCCACAGTCCTTTCTTTGATCATTCAATTCTAACTTTTAGTTGAGTATCCCCACTAATTCGTTGCATTTAGAGTTCCCCTTGTTTACCATATTTTTCATGTGATTTTCACCACCCGCTAGTTTTGCCTTGAGTGCATAATAAAGTACTCCCCCCATAATGCAACTCTAGCTCAGAGCAATCCTACCCTTTGGGCCAGAATGGGATCGTGCCGGATCGCATGATATCATGCCATAAGGCCAATCCACCAAACATTACCTGGAATCAAAGAATTGGAGCGCGATCCCAGCCCAACCCTGAGATCAGGACGCCCCGCGGGATGACATGATAGTGGGTCCACGACCCCATGGCCCGTCCTTGGTCCCACACAAACCCCGACCCCGACCCCTGCTGGCACCTCCAGCACATCAAGCGTGAATGCATCTTGGCTACACCACAGCACGCGCAGCTATCAGAATTCATCATAAAACAACGGAAAAAAACTGGAATTAGCCAAAAGCACGCGAGGCGAGATCCAGTTACCGGACGGCGAGGTTGGTGATGTAGACGACGGAGGGGGTGTTCTCCTGGAAGAGGCGGACGGTGGCGAGCTCGTCGGACTGGAGCTTCCGCGGAGTGGTGACCACGAAGGCGTTGGCGGTGCCTACGTCGGAGATAAAGATGGAGAAGGAGAGGGTCACGGAGGCGAGGAGGACGAAGAGGAGTCGATGGCGGAGGAGAAGAAGCTGCCGCCAATCTGTCCCGGAATTAACTTCTGGAAGGAAGGGGAGAGGTGATAGGGGTTGGGGTGTTGGAGAAGAGAAGGGAAATTGGGAGGGTTTGGGGGTGACGAGAGGGGTTTTGGGCGAAAGAGGAGCCTCGAATGGGCGTGGTTGGGGATGGAGGCGAGGGCTCTCAGAGTGAGGGAGGATTGGCGAGGAGAGGAGAAGAGGGAGAGTGGTGACGCGGCAGCAGCCATTGTTACGAGGACAGCTGCTACTCGGCAGCACCGATTGTTTCGGAATGGATATAAAATAAAAATATATAACAAGTGTTTGGGGAAGGGGCAAAAATAGAAATATAATTTGTGTTATCGCTTGCCCGGCTGGATTTGGGATCATTCATTGGAGAATTGGAGGCTATACTTGTTGCTGCATTCTTCTAGCATGAGACCCCCCTTCCTTTTATTGACTCCTGGACTGTTGGTACCTAGATCGTGTTGTATGATTATTGCATTATCGTTCTAATTATTCTGTCCATTGTACGGAGCTTTTTATGTAGCTTGCACTTTTTAGTGTTGCGTCATGCACGGAATGGAGGGTAGGTGTATAATTTTTTTTATAATTATTATATTTTAAAGTTTTTGATAAGATTATTATATTTATGTTTAAAGATATTATTATTGTTATCTATACTCTTTTGATTTTTTAAATGCATTTTTTATTTTAAATATTTTTTGCGACGAGAATTTAGTACTCTATCTTTTGAGCATTGGTTCGGATAAATTGTCTTTCCTGCAATTAGGTTAGACTAAACATAGAAAGGCTACAAGTTTCACTAATCAATTTATGTTTATCATAAACACATCACCTTACGTAAATTTTCATTACCATGTTGTGCTGCCTAGATTTTTATATTTACAACTACACTACTAAATATTTGATAGGCCTAAATTATTGCAATAGAAAAATATCATTTATTTCTTCAATTTTTTGTTTAGGAATAAATTAAAGTTTTTAAAATCCCCAGCACAACTCATATGCATCTCCGTTGCCGGTCAAACCCTTTCACATACCCAAAGTTATTGGAATTTCCTGGAACTGGGTTGTAAAGGATCTGTTGTCGTTTTCTTTCTCCACATTGGCACAAACAACTTTAATTTTTTCCCCACACAGAGATACCTCCCGAACGTTCATTGCTTGTAATATATAAATATACACACCACGCCCGACCAAGCATCCAATCCTGGCTCTATCATCCCTGAGAGGATGTTTAGAGGAGCAAAAAAATAGACACGGACAAAAAGTAAAAGCTCCCATTATGTTGACAAATGCAGCAGAAAGAATTTACTAAATAAATACTTGGGACCAAAACACCAATCCACCTTATCCATGCTTCGTGCTAACGAGATCAAAATTTACTGTCAGCACAAAAACTAGCACACATACAAAAGCTCACTTGAGGTGAGTCATTAAGCAAGAGTTAATCATGATCAGCGTTCCTTTTTAGGTAAGAATTACCAGCATTCTTTAGTTGCACCCCCCTGTGAAAGAACTAGATGTTTGTTTGTGAGTCTTCAAGGCAAGGCAATCGCTTGTCAAGTTCCCTGGACTGGCCCAACTCAAAGTTTTAGAAGATCTTGCCAATAGGTTTTAGTTCCCTTGGCAAGCCATCGAAGTTTCCAGAGTCTATTTCCTTTTGAAACATAGGCCGCTTTCCAAAATTCCGAAGAACTCCTTCTGCCAAATGCTCTTTGTTTGGTGTCAACATCACATAATTCGGATCGACCCTTTGATAACTACAATTTTGGGGGAAAACAGATACAAACTAGTTAGCAAAGAATGGATTGATAATGTGAAGAAAAAAAAAGCACGACCTGCCCTTAGTTTCACCATCCAGCCTCCAAATAAAAACCACGAAGCATTAGTAAAGAAAATTACAATCAGTTGTTGAATTATGCAACTGCTATTTTGTGTATTATTTAGTCTTAAAAATGACAGTGAATAGAAATTTCACCAGCTAATCCCAAATTATGAGACCATAAAATTGTGGTTTTCTCCAACAAAAGACTAAATCAAAAGTCGACAATTATGGAAAGAAAGTATCTTAAGATCATCACAGTTACTATGGCATCAAGATAATTTCTCTAATTATGCAGAAAGAAAAGGTTGAGGAAAGAACCTGGGTTCTCTGAGATCTTCAACTCGGATTCCAAATCCATAAGACGTTGTCCCATGCAAACGGTCATTCATGGCTAGAAACGGAAATCAGCAACAAAGAAATCATTCAACTGCTGCTATCAAATCAAATACAGCATATTATTATACCGAGCTACACAGCATGCCCCAAAGGATGACTCTGCTTGAGAAGAAAAGCAAGGAACCTTGCATAAAATTTCTTTGCAATTAAGGTTAATAGCAGTATAAAGAAGGCAACATGTTGAGCAGAGGCTTTTGTTTACTTTGTTATAGCTTAGGGCTTCAAGTGGATCAGATTAGTTAGTATTTGTCTATGGGCCAACTCCAAGATGTCAGAATCCATTCAGATGGAAATCATATAGAATAATGGTGAGAAAGGGGAGACTTTTGCATGGAAACAAAGAAAGATGTATAAATAGGAGAGAATTGGCTATTGTGTGAGAATGCCTTAGAGATTAAAAGGTTAAAATTCTAATTCGGGTAAGCAGAAGGTCTGAGCACTTGAAGGAGAGCAGTGGATACGAGAATCAGTGCATGATGTTATGGGCAAGGAATCAGTGTATTTAATAAAGCATTTGGATTTTCGCTGTCTGAGGACAGAGAGGGAAAGAACCATCTGAGATGATATAGGCATCTGCAAATACAAATCTTAGGAGGTCCACAGAAGATAGGGCATCAAGTTTGTATTTAAGGGCTAGGAAAGACGTAAACAACTAAGATAACATGGATTCAATTTGCAAGAATAAGTTTACAAGAATTTGCAATGGCAACAAATGTAACACTTAAGGAAAGATTGACAAAGACTAACAAAGCAAAAAGCTAAATGATTGAGAAAAGGGTCGACAATTCTGTTAATGACCATTATTATGATTACTATATGTGTAATCTGCACATTGACTTGCACTAATTTCTTGAGAAGGTGAAAGATAAGCAAGTTTTTTTTGAGAGGAATGTTCTTTACCATTGTTTATCAATGAAAAGAAAATTTAAGGATGGAAAAGTAGAGAAGTACAAAGGGCTTAATTTTTTTTCTAAGAGGCCAAAATTTTTTCTTAGCCAAATGTATTGATTTTGAAAGATAATAACAAAAACACTAGTGGATCATAGTAATCCACCAAAATTTAACCACTTCCATTATGACTTCCTCTGAAAAATTTTCTAACTCAACCAAACACAAGATAGATTGCGATTTTCTTCTTGTTTCTTTTCTTTGCTTTTCTTCCTTTGATCTATTTTTTCCTCTTCTTTCATTTTGTTGGCAACTACACAAAGCAAAGTAGAACAGATAGCTGCTTATAGAGAATGAATAAGTTATTACTCTTTATTTAATAAGCTACCCCAACTAAGGATTGTAGCTTTGCTCCTAAAATCAAGCACACCAATTACATGTTAATGTAAATATAAATTTATCGAACATTACAAATTGATCATATATCAATATCAAAAAACACAAGAAAAGAAACATTTTGTCTTTTGAATGCTTCACATTTTTGACTAATTATTTATCTTCCAACATTCAACTGAGAGAAAAAGACACAGCTATGGTCAAGATGGTACAAATGTAAGGCAACAAAGATATTTTCTGACATTGTTCGTGAAGATCTACTAATATGCATATGGTATTTTTTCCCATGTAGGAAAGATGAGATTTTGTTATAGAATGCTCCTATTTTTTTATTTTGTTTGGGCTGTCCTTGGCAAAAAAAATAAAGCAAAATTTTTTTAGTATAGAAAAAAAGATACATAGGCACATCATAGGTAAACCTGCAACACTCAGTGGCCATCTTTTACCATGGGATCCTTCTGGACTCATATTTCCTTAACAACAAAAAGGAACAATTTTGGCATCCCTTACAAAATTTGTTTGGGAATGGTATCTTAACAAAAAGGCTAAGAGGGTTTTTATCTTGAGCATCAAGTGAAGCATATAACCACACAATCGTACAACTTAATTTGTGAGCTTCAAGGAAAATGTAAAACTTTCTTCATATATACGGAACACAGGTGCTTGTCGGATATTATCAAGTACATTAATCAGATACTTCTAGGATATGTTCTGTACACTTACTTTAAGTATCCTATATTTCAAAATAAAAGAGTCTGTATAATTTCCAGATTTTCCTGACATACTTTCTCGACACTTTTTGGGATGAGGAGGAAGGTTTCTTTCTTTATTTGTTTCTTTTTAATCCTTTTGGGATGCATCTTCTTGACCTTTCGTAGATGAATGGCTAATTTAGAGTTAAATGGTGCTGATTTTTGTATGCACTGTATGTTACAATTATTGAATTTGAAGAACAACTAAATGATGGAAACTACAGATGTTGATGCTATTGTGTACAATATGGTCTGTTTATTTTGATAACCCATTATGCTTTATGGATGTTTTCTTTTACATATATGTGAAAAAAGTATATGCATTTATTCATTGTTGTATCCTACTTTTTAAAGATTTGCCACACTAGTATATCTGATAAAATGCTATACAAATCCCCTATCCATGCTTCATACTAAAAGCAAGTATCTTCAAGACCTACGTCCCAAAAATTTTCACATGTAGCTAAAGCATTACACATTTGCCAGTTGTAATATTTCACAACAGTTTATGCATCGATTAGCTCTTTAAGTTATGATTTTGCCTGAAAGATGCATTTGCTTTCAGAGACGGATGTGCTTTCAGATATCAAATATGGCCCCTTTGTCCAAATTCATTCCAAATCTAGCTGTAAAAATTGAAAAAAGGAATAGGGGAAATCTATTATTGAAAGCCTTCCCACCATGTGGTTCTCAGCAGATCTGAAATCTATTCATCTCAGAACCTAATCAAGTCAAATTATCAGCTTGTAGCAAATACAACCAAGCAAAATCTCACTTTATGTTTTACCTCAGTCACTTCTTGTTGACTTCATTAAGTAGCCAACAATCTGACAAGAAATTGTTTTACGTCCTTCAAGGACCACATACCCTGCCCAGACTGTCTAGGCACAATCAGGTTCCTACTGTTAGGAATCTTGCATTCACAAAAGGCCTCCAAAGCAATGTCTTATTTGTACCCAAAATCTTACTCGTGTTGTTCTCCTATATGCTGAATATAGGAATATCATTGACTGCTTCCCCTCTCCTTTGGAAGCTACCTTCCCAAATAGGATAGAAATGTTTTCAACCTGCTCACTTCTTCAGGGAGAGTTTGAGAGGGAGCATTCAAACTATTTGTGGCGCATATACATATTTATTATGCATATAAAAAAAACATTATTAATTCACTGTTTTTAATGTGCTAATTTTCTTTTATGAGTGTCTGTTGTAAATCTCCGTCTTTACTAACAGAATATAGAACATGTTCCATTTCTTTTCTCTTCAAATTACATGAAACAAGTATCACACTTCAATATCGATTACCTAATTATATGTATCCAGGTCGCATTCATGTGGCATTTCTTATGATATGACCTTGGTAAAAGCAATCGATTCTAACAATCTACTGAAAACCTGAAATAACATTATTTAATAAGCTTTTATTTGTAGACCTCCATAAAGTATGTGATAGTGTACTTCGGTATATTGTTTCGATAAGACAACCCATCAATGTAATGCAAATGAAACTTCCAGGCTGCAAAATGTACCTGTAATACTGAATGTAAAGGAAGGTCTCCACCAAGACTTGAATGCTAGAGCTATGGAAGAACTGGAAGGGCCCATTTTTCCCTATAAAAATGGTAAATAAAGTAGTCAAGAAACATATTATCAACAAATAACAGTGATGAAATCAACATATAATGTGTCACCTTCAGTAAGAAGTTTTTATTAGCTTGCCAAGATGCAGCTAATTGGAATGAGGATTCATCCACACTCTCCAATGATTTATCTCCATTGATCCTTGAGAACATGTTCCAACAAAAACTTAGCTGCCCTAATTTAATGAACTGTTTGTCCAAAAAAAAAAAAAAAAAAACTTTCTCAATCATGCAAATTACCTTGTCACTAACTCAAAGCCGAAGTCAATATAATTTGTAATCCCAACTATCTGGTTTTCTTCAAATGGATTAGTCACCTGTGTGGTAGAATGAGCATAAGTTCTACAGTTTCTCCATGCTATCAGACACAAGATCCTAAACATCCAAAACTCTCATGCCCAATCAAGACAAAAATACAAACCATGTAAAATAGAAATAATGCAAAAAAAAAAACTACCTCCAATAATGGACATTTATTCAGTTCATTGAGATTGCATATAAAATATACTTAGAGAAGTTATGTTCCATAAAGGGTACTCTACACAATCAGAAACCACTCATCAGCAAAGTGCTATGGACACATAAACCAGTAATGTACATCTGATCAGTGAGTTGACTGTATACAGCATACTTCACAGATGTTTCTTTGTGTGGCAGTCTATATTTTCAGAAACTACTGATTGGAAAGGTGCTCCTGACAGATAAAGCCAGTACAGTCAATTGCACACCAAAGTGCATCAAAGAAATTCCAACATTTGTTAAATTTTTGATAATGGCACGCACATATACAAATGTAAGCAGACCTTAGAACAGTGATCTGGGTTCGTGGATTTGTACAAGGCCCTCATTTCTTCATACTTGTCATATACATTCCACTCTGGAAGTTGGACAAGGAGAACAGATTAGGATGCTAAACTTTAACTGGATCATATTACTTCTAAGGGGATTAACAATAAAGATAATATCTGAAACTGATACTCAGCCTGGGGCAGTCCTGACCTACTCCCCTTCTTTCAGGTATCAGGTGGTTTCTAGCATTTTTCTGGTCATTGTCAGCCAAAACCAACCGAAAACAACAGAAACCCACTTTTAATTCAGCTCCTTAATGGGTTAAGGTGTTCCCCATTGCAGTACTTTATAGATATTGATATTTAATACAAGCCACCATCATTCACAATAATAGAAACTTGTATTTTATATAAAATAATATAACATTCTGTAGTGCCTTTTAGTTGAGTAGCCAGATATCCTTGGAGCAAAATGGTAAATATTGCTAAGATAGCAGAAACTTGGATTCCACTATACTGAACAAAACCAAGTTTTCAAACCTTATCATGGGAAATGAAAGAATAATTGAACTCTCGTTGAAAGGATTCTACTACTCAACTCAGCTCAACCAAGCATCAATCCCTAACTAGTTGGGGTCGGCTAAATGAATCCTTTTCCACCTTTCTGCTCAAGTTAGGACCATACTTTCTAAAAGATGTTAAGATATCAAGCCCTTCCTATCTACTTCCCGATGTGATTTTTAGTTTACCTCTAGCCCTCTTCATTCCTTCTACATATGTCAAATCACTCCTTGGTACTTGTGTATCCCCAGGCCTACGTTGTAAATATCTAAACCATCTAAGTTTTCCTTCTCTCAATTTGTTCTCAATTCATGCCACCTTTACCTCTTTATGAATGACTTCATTACTTATTCTATCTTTTCTTATATTATCACACATCCATCTCCATGTTGATAGATAGACAACCAATGGATGTGCTATCATTTATTTTCTAAATAGAGAGATAGTGTAGTCAGGAAACTTTGCTAAACAAAATCAAGATATAGGAAACCTTTTCATTATAGACTAGCCAGTATTGATTACATGCTTCATCTAGGTGGGGAGACCTCATCAAATAAGGAACTTATCGGGCCTTTAATATCTCACTACATAATGGGAGAGGCATTGGGGTCAAAGTCTGCTATGTTGGAACCGGGGCCCGAACCGGTAGTCCGGGGGCACGGGTCGGTATGCCCCCATACCGTTTTATGCTAGGCCCATGCCGTCACAGAAGAGGAGGCGGGGGAGACGGAGAACGGAAGAGAGGAAAAGAGAGAGAAAGAAGGAGGAGAGAGGGAGGGAGAGAGAAAGAGGGTGGTGGAGGGCTGCAGAGGAGGATCGACGGAGGGCCACGTGGAGGGACACTTGCCGACTTCACTTAAATATCACAAAATTAAAAAGGAGACCCCTCTGGGGCCCCTGTTTCAAACGAAACAGGGGACCGGAGGAGCCCCTCTTCCGCGGCCCTCCACATGGCTCGCCGGCCTCCGTGGCCCTCTCTCTTCCTTCCTTTTCCTCTCCCTCCCTCCCTGCTCGCTCTCTCTTTTCCTCTCTTTCCTCTCCTTCTCCCCCTCCGTCAGATGCTTTTCGTTTCAGTTGCCGGACCCGCGATCTGCCGCTGGTACGGCTTGGTACTCTCTGAACCGCCCGATTCGAGACAGTTCCGCCGACCTTGATTGAGGTAGATAAGAGAAAAGACAAATGCATGAAAGTCTCACCATTTGGGTGTCAATGGCATGTGGCCCAACTCCAAGCATTATGAATAGTATAGACTGGCATGCCAATGAGAATACTATAATGAATTAACTATTATATAGAAAAGAAATTATTACTCTAGTAGATTATCTAAAATATGTAAGATAATCTTACCCTTCTCTGTACCACAGCATGCTGATAAAATGATGCAATAAGCTGCAAATGAAAAAAATAATAAATGCATAAATAAGTGCAGAAGAAAGATAAATGCTGAAGGATATTTTATTAAATTGCTAATAAAAATGAAAAGTTAAGATACAGATTTTTTCTGTCAAGATATAGTCCATTAACAAAGTTATCCAAACAACATAAGTTACTCAATTATCATAACCGTATATGCACAATCAAGATGACTTCTATGAATCATTCCTTACCTTCCTCTATTTAATTTTATCATTATTTTCTTCTCTTTTTAAGATATCTGGTACTAGTGCATGGTCGAAGAAGCTTCCAGGCAATTTTGGGGATCATATAAACCAGCTTGACACAAGAATTTAATCTTATACCCAATGTACTGATAAGCTGAATCTCTCATTTCCTTGATCCCTAGTTGCAAACAGTTCTTTTCACTCCCCTGTTTGCTTTATTTCAGTTGTTTCACTAATTCCAGTTTATGCTTTTACCTCGTTCCTTTTTATTAATACTGCTTGAACTCATTGCTTTTTTTTAATAAACTTCTTCCTAACTCCATCTACTACTTTAGTGACTAAAGGCGAGTTTTTCCCCACAAATGTCTTGTTTTGGGAGTGAGTTTCCAGAAAACGCTTAAGAAAAGCCAAGATCTCAAATTAGAGATCATGACATACTAACATATACACAGATCAAGCTTATAGGTGGAGGGATGGGGCCCCAACATATGGACACTTTCTTTCCAGATATAAAGATTTACAGGCATGCATTTACAAGTAACATGAACCCAAAGAATTAATGCTGGTAATTATCTTAATACAACCACCAAGTGCTTGCACGGACGGTATCCACTAGGGCAAGTGTTCAAGGGTCGATTCCGGCTGCAGTCAGCTCACAAGGTTAGGGTCAGTATAGAGCAGAAAAGGCAGTGATTAGCCCCTTCGAGTCTTAAAAAAAAGTTGCATTGATTGATGCCAGAACAGTGAATAGTAAAGTAGTGCAACATGTGTACTGAATCTAAAGCTATGAAAAAAAATAAGTTATGATCTGAATACTTTTTTTGAGAGAGAATAACATGATCACAATTTCAATGGAATGTCCAAAGCTTTATGAATGGTTCATAAAACTCCTTGAGATTCAGATTATCAACCAAATAGCAAGATTTTAACCTCACGATGCAACATTAGTGCAACATTAGTAATCTTCAAACGAAAAATCAAAATACCACGCAAGCCCTTTTTCTGATTCCTATGCAGTAAAAAACCCCATAAAGTTGCTTATAAGAGGCTAACAGAATTCTAAACAATTATTATCACGCTTAAAAGAATTATAAAATCATGGAGAGGAAGACAAACCTGTGAACTTCTAGCAAGCTCAAGACTGAAATTAAATGAAGGACACAATGGGCTGCTTGAACCTAATCCATAACCAATAGCACAACTCCAGTTCTTCAAGTCTTTGAAGTTCAAAGGGTGTTTGCCTTCATCTAATAAAGTATAACAGAAATAAAAGAAGCCATAAATGATGTTGACAATTAATTCCATCTTTATTGCACTACTTTAGTTTATTGTGCATTTTGGTGAACGTCAATCGTAGAGCAAACTATTCATTACCAAAAGCATCATACCAGGGCTAAGTGAAATGGTGAGTTGAGCAATGAAGAATGTAAGTGTTTTGATAAATATTTCCCATTCTTCCCTTTACAAACTTTATCAATGAAGTTAATTTAGTTAATTAAAAAGAGATAAACCAACCATTAATAATCATGACTTGAGCATGCAAGTTTTAATATATATACTAAATAAAAGACCTACACGCTCGTACATATAGGCCTATTGTTTAGTAACATATTAAGATGGAAGCAATAAATTAGAATGAAAAGTGTGATAACAACAAGCTGTTTTTTTCCTTATAGAAATTCATATGCAAGAAGTGCCTCATAGACTTTATTACATCAATTTCAACTCACAAGGTGGGATGTACTTCAATCCTACACTTAATTTCCCAAGCCTGCCGACTAGCCATGCACAGATTGGAGTATCACCAGACACTGCAAAAGAAGAATTACCAGTAATACTATGCAATAAGAGAGAAGGATAGTTAAATCATATAACAGAATTCACAAGATCCAGCCAACCAAACAAAAGTTAAACTTCAAATCAGAATGAATCCAAACTTTAGTAGAAAGGTGTGTCAATAACTTTAGGGAGTCATATGAGAATAAAGGAAACAAGCAAATGAAAAACAAGTATAGCTTAAATGTCATCATATATGCACACTTGCCTACATCAGACATCTCTTAGCTTAATCTTGACAAGCATAAATGAAACTACACAAGATATCTAGTACAAAATTTCAACGGCCAAGGCACAAATAAAAACATCACGTATCTGCAAGAAGTATCCACTTTCGACAACATTGATAAAAGCATCTTTATCCAGGCAGATGGCTGCATTTAACAGAAAAATGCTATCTAAATAGCATTGCCCATGTTTAGACCTCGAGTACCTTCAGCGATGTTCCATATAAGAATGAAAAATTATCCTTAATAAGTAAACCTTTGTTCTTCAACATTAACCAAATTGCCTTTGTCATGATTTGCATCGAGATTTCTTGATGATGAAAGGAAACAGCTGTATTATTCTTTCTCCTTCTCAAGTTTTTAGTTCTATATCTAAGAATCAATATATAGTTAAAACATGTTTCAAACTGACTTTTTTTTATTTCTCAGCTCTCCATGCTGCTGTGCAAGATTGATAGAAAATCGTCCTAGAAGTTCATGAATCTATCAGACAGCATGTAATTCAAGTTCTATTTATAACTCCCAAAGAAATAATGCTTTTGCGAACTATTATTAGCAAACCTATATGAGAGGTTGATAAATAACATACAACATGAGTTTAAAGATGGCACACATTTAAGGGATTTAAATCAGAATTCAAAAGAGAAATCAGTTAAACATATGGTTGTCACTTACAAGGAAATGGCATAAATGAGGTCCCGATGGATAGATTTTCTGATCCATATCTCAAGCCCATAACACCATAATCTTCTGGAAGTGCCCTGCCTATGCAATTAAACTTGAGAACCACATAAAACTGTACACAAACTATTTTGAAATTGACAAGAAATCTAGAAGTTGAGCAATGTACATTAGTTCAAGTCGCCGAAACTAAATTTCACAATGAGAAAGAACCACAAAAAATATTATTATTTAGAGCTTGAAGATTAACAACAAAAACAACAACAGCAATAAAGGACTGTTAAAATGCCCTAAATCAGGCAGTTCGGGTCATCCTAAATAGAACCAGTCAGGAATCAGGAGGGTTCAGCCACCCAAGATGAAATACCCATGAATCCAACTAGAACCGGACCAAACGAAGTAGAATTGACATGTTCCGCCCTGTTTTGGATGGCTCTAACGTGATTCATCCTGGCCAAATTGGGTCTTTGTTAAAATCACAATCCCCTCCTTGCACTCTCTCTCTCTCTCTCTCTCTCTCTCTCTCTCTCTCTCTCTCTCTTTTCTCTCCTCTTCGAACCCTAGCCGTCACCCTTGAGATCTCTTGCCCTCTCTCTCTCCCTCAATCCCTCTACCTCACCATCCCCCTAATCTCCTCCTTTCTTCTGGCAACGATGCTACAGGGGACCTTGCCGATGGCTCCAGCCTTGATCGATGATCTTCGGACCCTGATTGATGACCTTTGGCCCTCGATTAATGACCACCAGCACCCGATCAATGACGTCAAGCCCAATCGACGAGCTCCGGCCTCCAATCAATGACCTCCGGTCCTGATCGATGAGCTCTAACCCCAATCAATGATATCTGATCCCAATCTGCCTCCCCTTCTCTAGTAGGACCTTCTTCCCCTTCACTCTCCACCTTCTTCTTCTCTCTTTTGCGCTCATTGGTGCCAAACCATACCATAACGACCAATACGGGTCACGATACCAATTTTTGAATCTTGATAGTAATAGAAATAGTAACATAATTAGAAACAATAAATAATAATAATAATAGTAATAACAAATGATCAAGAAAGAGTATAGAAGATCAAAAGAAACTGATACATTCCCAAAGTAGCATTGTAATTGGAAATGAATCACTAGATTGCACTTTACAATAAACCAATGATGTATGATTTTAACAACTTTCACATAATTTATTTTAGGTATTTCCTTTCTCTTTCTCAAAGAGAACTTTATAATATGAGACAATATGAAAAATATGAAAAAAATTCAAATTATGTGAGAGAAAAGATAGTAAAAAAACCATTATTTCTCCAATGAATATTAATGATAAAAGTTAATATCTAACAAATTGATAAATAACATGACCAGGAGATTCAATATGACAAATTAAAGAACAAACCTTTTTGTTATTATCAAAGGAAATATACCAAAAGCTCCAAATTGATATCTAGGGTAGTAAGCACATGACCTCAAACGCAGTATGCTGACAAACAAGACATAATACAATTGAAAATGAAAGATTAGCACATCTAACAATTTAAGGTGAAAACTAACATCTATTTGAGGAAAGTAGATGTCTCTTCCAATGATTAGATTCTTACGGATCAGAAGTAGATACCATAAGGTCCATAAATGTATGAGGATCATCCAAGTCCCTATAAAAGAGAAAGCCAAAATGAAAATAGCAACCTCATTTGTTGATCATTGATGCAAATATAATGCTTGATTGGTATTAGAATGTTAAACAGAAAACTTATTGATAACAAGCACAACTTTTGCCAGCGGAATATTGCATTTCCTTCAACAGCCTTCCCAGATTTCTGATCAAGGGAACCTGACACCTTAAAAATATTAAGGCAAGCAACATTTCATTTGCTAAAGAGCAAAAAATCTTGTATTCTATATAAAATTTGCCAGAATAATGCAGGACAACTGGGACCAATACCTCTGCATGTACAATGAAAAGAAAGAAAAAGCAATCAACTGAAACAACTGATAGCACCACACACTTGGCCTTCATTCCATTAGCTTGGCAAACTAAAGCATCCTATTTGGCAGATAAGTAGAGATAGCGGTATAAATTATAATAATACAAGGTGTTACACAAATGGATTAAGATCAGGCTCAAAGATCGTCTTCAACCTAAAATGATATGGCAGAATTGAAGAGATCATGCGGCCTGGTGGAAGAGAGAGAGTATGAAAGTGTGCAAATGATCAAAGTAAAGAATAAGAAAAGTTCAGAAGTACTGAATAAATTAAGAAGGGAAACAGGTCCCCCATCATAAGCTGCTGAAAAGGCGGAGGTAGGGGATGAAGGCATCCATAAAGGAATGGATCAGTTTTTCCTACAAGTGAACAGAAAAAATGCATTGGCTCAAGATATGTCCATATAGTTCATCTGACAAAAGGCTGGTAAAAGTATAAGTTTCAACCCCTAGGAACAACCATGAAGATATTTGATGCCCCGGAAAATCAAGAACTTCAAACTTGCACACTATATAAACAAGCATGCACTTGCTCAAGATGAGGTCATGACGAGGGGAAAACTGACTTGATTTATATTACATGACCATAACCATAAGAACAGACAAATAAGTGCAACTTGTTTTAAAGATGAGGATGTCGAAAAGGTCAGACTACTACTAGTACTATTACTATTTTATTGTTACTATTGTTGTTGTTGTTGCTGTTGATGCTGCTTATGCAAAGAATCCTTAATGTTGGAGCTAATTTGTGTGCATCTCCTTTTTTCTGAGAAAGCAAAGTCAAGAACAGTTGCATTGTAAGAATAACATATTTGTAGTATAAAAACACTTCATTGCTTTGATTTCTTGTAATTGACGGTCCCGTCGCCTTTTCAAAATAGAAAACAGTATAGGTACAGAATATGAGTATAAAAATGTTGAAAGCATAGTTGTGTAGTTAGTAACGTCAAACAGAAAAACCAGGCTCCTAGCAGATCTAACAGGCAAGTCAAAATGAACAAAAACAGAAGGTGCTCCTTTGTTATGCCAAAAACTCCTAATTGGAATCAGGATTCTCAATACATCTGCTCTTTAAGTGAGGGAAAAAAATCAAAAGGAATCAAGGAATGATTTATATAACAATCATGAAATGCCATCTAAAGCTTGTTGGATACAGTTGCAATTAAATCCACATGAGGATCCTCCAATGGTTTTAGCATGATTCTTGTGTTAAGATTCCTTGCTTGCTCAAAGTAGTCCTCGAAAAGGGAACACAATGCAAGCTTACCAAATAGTAAGTCATAAGCTGGAACTAACATCCTGTATCACCATAGAGAAAAATGAAGTTCAGTAGATTTCAAGATAAACCCAGAGTGAAATAAATAGTGATCACTTGATGCAACCTGTGATCGTCCTATAATGGTTAAAAGGTAAAGAAAAATACAACTCAATATGTAGAGGCAGCAAAGGTTCAATATCATCATATATTTCTTATACCTTTAGTTTCCCTCTTTTTCCTGTAACAGATAAGCATGCTTTGACCCTATAACTTTAAGTTGTAAAAAATCATATCAAAGACTAAAGTATTAGAATATGATATTCCATATTTTTTAACAGATTCTAGTTTGTAGCTCAAAAAACAGCGAATATACACTTGGTGTTTTCCATATTGAAAGGTATGGATATCATGTATTTTGCTAGTAGTACAAATCACAGAGTCTGAGTTGATACATAGAATCAATAATATGCAAAACGAAAAATAATTTGTTGCTTGTATATTTATGTCCAAGGTCTTTATATCTTAGCGATAGAAGCAAGTTGATATAGCATGAATTGATTTAAAGATAATGACATTGAAGGATCAAATCACAGTTTTGAACAAATAATTCAAATTGTAATCGCTATTGTACTATTGCAAAATCACAAATATATGATTCTTTCATCTGTGATTTAATTAGAGGATGATTATGTTAAGGCTTGATATACATTGTTAACCTTTTCCTAATAGCTTAAGCTTTTGGGATTTAGGACTTAGTTAACATAGTATCACAAAGGTAATTCCCCATTTAGGAAGACTTTTCTCTAGATCGCCTGTTTGGTATCATGAGTCCTTTCTTTTCTTGACTTGTTCTCAGTTGCATTTGAGACATTCTTGACTCGTTATCTTGAGTTGTTCTTGACTTGTTTATTCCTTCACAGGCATAATCCAGGCCGCACATGATGAAGGGTGTTACAACTCAACTCAATTAAGTCTTAATCCGAAATTAGTCAGGATCGGCTAAAAAAGGGCATCCTTGTGCATGAAGTTCCCACCACTGTAGGGTTTAGGGAGTGTCCGATGTACACTACCTTACCCCGTGTCTTGAGAAGCTGTTTTTGTATTTCAAACTCGTGACACCCAAGTCACAGTAGAGCAATCTTACCGTTGCATCAAGGTTCACTTTCATTCATGACAGGAGTATTAAGGTTTAATATACATTGTTGGCCCCTCCCCTAACAGTTCAAGTTGTTAAGCTCTACTAGTTAATTAACATATTAAAGTGAGATCCGCCTACACTTTGGATGTCAACATATTTAAGGATATGTAAGAGATTCCAGTTGAGTGGACCGAAGGAAGAAACTCCTCTCTCTGCTAAAATCATTTCAGTAAGAAGTGCAAAAAATTGGCTGCATTATTATGTAAAAATAGGAAACTAGACAGGACTATCATGGACAGTATTGAGTGAAGTCCCAGCTAGCTAAATATCTATCAAGTCTCTGAAGGACTGGATTTCAAGCAACAAGTTTTAAGAGAAAATTATTTCCAACGTTAATTCTAAAGTATTTTAAAGCCATGCAGCCAAACCACATGGCCAATAAATGGTTATGCACACCACTGTACCTATAACAATGCTCATTATCAACATATTAACCACTTAGCATCAATAACTGAAAGGCATCGATTAATATTCCCTACTAAATCATCAAAATTGCATAAATCTTCTCAAACTTCGACTGATCTGCAACTTCTTACTAATCTATTTTCAAGTTCCTTTGCATACAAACTCTATCTTTACCCATGGGTAACTAATCTCCTGCCAGAATTATCAAATAATATCACCAACTTACAAAAAAGTTTAACAAATCCAAATATTGGCAAACCAGAACGGCTACAAACCAAGAATATCAATTCAACATGGCGAGACGTCGGAACACTAAGTATCTGAAAAACAATGTCATGCACCAAAAAAACAAATAGGTGTCATGCATTCTGAGGTACATTATTAAGTACAAAGAACCAGACTAAATTCCATCAAAACAAACCCAAAACCATAAAAAAATACGGCCCGCGGGGGGTTTGGTGTGTGTGGGTGGGTTGGATTTCTAAGATTAGTGCAGAAAAACAGGAACTCTCAGCAGAGACGAGCGACGGCAACAAAAGTAAGCCATCTGGTTCAGTAAATGAATCGAGAATAATCAGAAAAGGAGAGAAGAAAAGCATGAAAACCGGGGGGGAAACCAAAGAAGAAGAAGAAGAGAACCTGGTGCGCGCCGAGAGGGGAGGGAAGTCGAAGATGGGGGGAACCAGCACCATGGGCGGTGGAGGCTCCTTGTTGAAGAAAGAACTCATCAAATTGCCCATCGCTCCCTCTCTCGCTCTCAATCTCTCCCTTTCCCACTGCGGGTGAAGCCAGAAATCAATATCGGAAAGAATGAGAGCTGAGGTACGCCGACTGACCCTCGCTCCTGTTCCCGGGGATCCCGCTTTTTTCTCTTCAACTCGGACGACCAGTTCTCAGCACCATCACTATTAAAAAAAAAAGAAATAAAAATAAATACGATCTACGCATGACTTTACGCCGCGGAAAATTTTTATTTATTTTATAACTATGTAAAAACTGAAAAACTAATTTTATTGTATAATAAAATTTAAATCATCATAACATTCGACACGCTCAGTTCTACCACTACATTTACCCCCTCCAACCAAATATAAAAAAATATAACTTATCCTAATAAATCCTGTCCCTTCAAATTTGTCTGAATAGATCAATCATATCCTTTTCAAACTTATTTCATAACCAATGCTATCTTATGTTTGAACATCAAAGTTTTATTTCCCTGAAATCTAGAATACATGCAATACACATGAGACTAGGACGGAAGTCTATGATGCTGCATTAATATTAATATTAAAGTTTCTTTGGTTATTAATATTAATATTAGGAATATAAAAACAATGTTAATGGTTTGCAACCATGTGAGGGGAAGAATTGATAACTATAATTTCTTAAGCAAAAGCTAATTAATTGCAGTATAGCTTTTGAAAACGACACTTGAGATAGCTCTCTCTAAATATAAGTGAACATCCATGATAGTTCGCATGCATATAGTGTAGCGAGTATATTATCATTTTTGAAGATACATTTCTTTAACTTCCATCTCTTATCATTAGAGAAGGTTTTTCTATTCATGATAATGTGGACATGAATTTTCATATCTTGGAAAGCTTCAAAAAATAACGTGATATTCTGAAGTTTGAGTTTAGGGCAAATAGATGAGCTTGGCATATGCAACCTGACTATTGTCTAATTATGAGATTTTCTTAATTTTTATATATTTTAATCGAATACACTCATCAACTTCGGAAGATGCAATTAATAGTCTTGCTTTTCTCCCTAACAATTGAACACATGTTATATATATATTGCAAATGAGAGTGATTATATTAAGTAGATACAAGCAACCACACGTCACCAATGGAGTGGCCCTAAAAGCGATGAGAGTTACAATGGATATAAGGCAGTACATTTTAAAATATTTTTATTACAATACAATTTAATAAAATATTATTTATTTTACTTTAATTTCCTATTAAAGAGAAAAGATTTAACTATTAAAACCTCAGAAGGTAATTACCATTTCATGATAAAGATAAATTTTCTACAAGTATAATAAATGGTGATAGTAAAACAACCATATGTTCTGTCTTGACGGTAACATAAACGGGCCGAGGTTAGATTTTGCAGTCCAAGAGTAATAGGGAAGTATTTTCAGATCAAAAGTCTAAAGCCCAAACAAACCAATCCAGTTACGAAACTAGATCGAATAAGGGCCTGGTTGACTAGTCTTCTGGTCAGACTGGCTTGTCTTGTCCAGGTTTAATAACTATACTAAAAATAAACAAGTAATCATGATTATATACATTGCTAATGCTTGAACAAATTGTTCGTAGAAGTACATTAAAAGATGAATGAACCATTGCTGAAAAGTCCAGTTGTGATCATAGCTGTTGCTAAAAGATAGGCAAATTTTTACTAAAAGCATCCAATTAATACAATTGTAAATATCATTAATGATATGTTTTAGCATTAGTTATGTAAGCTGTTGCTAATCCGTCACTAGTAACAAGACTCTGTGATGGGTTTACTATTCCTACTAAAATTTTTAGCAATAGTCTTTTGGAAGGGTTTTTTAGTAAGGATTTTTTTTTCATCATTAAATAAAACATATGTGGTATTATCATTGTTGTGCTTGGAATTATTCTCACCATTTTTGGAGCAAAAATGCTTGAGTAGTTTAAAAATGTAACTCCAAATGTCCCTTAGTGAAAAAGTCGAGGTATTTCAAATTATTTGTTGACACAGATAAAGTAAAGAATACCTCCAAAATGATTTCAATATTGGACCTTAGACATATAATAGTTTCGAGTCGAATATCTTTAGAAAGAAAATCTTTTGTCTCATGATAGTTTGCTCCACCCCTTACGAAACTTTCGTTATTAGGTTAGCCATATAGTTCACACGTTTCTAACGATTTTACATGGCATTATCAAATGATACAAGTTTTGGATAAGGATCTATAACGCACTAGAATGTCCTTGTTGACGATCCTTTACCCCGACAACATCTACAGCTCCTCGAATAATATCTTACACCCAATAAATCCTTAACCTTTCCTCCTCTTACTAATGCTACAGAATATTCTTATAAATTATGGTTAATGCTAGGTATATAAGAAGTGATTTCAAATCCAGAGATTAATCGTACTCTGGCAACTTTACCTAAGGTGGAATTTGGTTTTTTAAGGGTGATCGTAAAAAAGTTGACAAATAGGTCATCCTTATTGTCATTCTACATAACCGTATATGAGATTTTTACCTCGTATGGCTCCTCGTTCAATTCTTTTGAAGTAAATGGATCCTTTTCTTCATTTGAGAATCTCCTTTCTTCTTCCACTTGGTCTTGAAGAGTAACTAAGACCAATTCAGTTACGTTTTCATGTTCTAATTGAATACTTTCTATTTATGATCAAAGGGGAAGATTATATATTTTACCAAACATATGCGGATCAAATCATGATTTTATAATAAGAACAAAAAATCTTTCTCAATCAATTTCTTTGCCTCTCATTCTTCGAGAATCAGAAAGTTCTCTTTCAAGTTTGAATTTGTTCATTTGGAATATGGGCTCTTCTATCTTTTACTTATTTTTTTCTATTTACTTTTTTTTGCTTTATTCTTTATTTCATTTCGATTTTCTTTTCCTCTCTTTTCTTTTTATTCTTTTCCATCATTCCTTAAGTCCAGTAGGCTTGTTGATCTTGTAGAATCTAACCCATTTTCTCATCGAGTGAAGGGCACAAAATCAATCAGATTGATGTTTCGATCAAAAAAAAGTACTATGCGAAATCTTTAGTTTTTTTCCTCTTTCTCTGTCTCTATTCCATAGGTATAGCATTTGAATCAGTAAAGAACCTTTTCTTCTGTATGAATCGATATTATTACATTTCAATTCCTTTCCGATACCTTCCAAAAAAAATTCCGAATTGGATCCAAAATTGGCGGGTTGGCGTGAGCTTATCCATACGGGCATGCACTCTTTAAATAGAAATCAATTTTCCGATCTGGCTTTCATGCTTTGGTGAGTTCGAAATCCTTTCGATGACCTATATTGTGTCGAAGGGATATCTATATGATCCGATAGGACATGTATTTCTATTACTATTAAAGTAATAAATAAAAATGAAGTAGTTAATGGTGGGGTTACCATTATCCTCGTTCTTGTAGATTTTTTAAGAAAAGAAATTTGTCCATTGTATTATTTTTTGAGGTCTTAAAAAAAGGGCATGGAAATACATAGAAACTTTTGAATAGAAAATTGAAAATCAATGTAGCTCAAGTTTCTTCGAAAATGTAAAATCTTTGGTGCGAGAAGAAGGGGTGATCCATATCATCTTGACTTGGTTTCGCTTACCCTCTTTTTTTAATAATACCGAATTGGGTTCTTCTCCTATCCGTATCGAATAGAACATGCTGAACAAAATCTTTATGTAAAACCTGCTCAATTTAGATTGAAAAAATCGTATAGATTTTATGAAACCATGTGCTATGGCTCAAATCCGTAGTCAATCCTATTTTTCATAGGAGTAGTTGACAATTGAATCTAATCTTTGGCATTATTTTACTATCTATAATAGTGCGAAAGAAAGGTCCGACTCGGGTTGTTAAAAAATAGTGTGGTTGATTTTCTCGAAATACCTTCGTTACTCTGCTAAATTGGCATCGTGAACTGTGCTACTTAACGAAGTACCAAGTGATCGGTGGAAGACGATTGAGAGACTCCGTGGAGTGATTTTTTTTGAAACAATAAACTTCCAGAAATAAGGCTAATAAAAGCATGCCTTTATGCCTTTCAAGATTCCTCAGTTCCATCCTTGCATAGGTAACCGTTTTTAAAATATAAATAGGTATTAATGCTAACAAAAACTGAATACTTATGCCTTAATCCTTCGTCATTGCAAAAGGGCAAAAGGATATTAGCAAATAAAAATTAAAGGAACTTTGTCTTGATTTTTTTTTTTCGTTGACCAAAATCGGTGGAGTCCTTTCAAAAACGCCTCAAGCGTCCGCTAAAAACATAGGACTGATTTACTTCCTCCTCAGGTCTTCGAGAGCAGATTTGTTGAAGGTAAGTTTTTAAGTGGTTAACCAGTTATCATTTTACCCATTCTAGAGTAGGAAAAAAAGAATGACCTTCCCACAATGATTAACTTCGACTTTGCGTTTGCTTAGGAAAGAAATTTGATCTTATTGCTATATTGATGCTTTCTAGCTAGAAGACCCTTGTATCAAAGTGTAAATGGTTTCTTGACCTATTCTTTCAGCCTTGTCACGCAATAGCTTTTGTCATATTGTAGTATCTATATGATAACTGGTTTTTTCTATTTATGAAATGATTTTCTACAAATATTGAATCTTTAGTTGCTTCTATCTTTTCTTTTATTTTGAGAAAAGATTGGCCAATTCTAATCACTATCTTTAAGAGTTACAACAGCAATTAGTGAAAAAATAGAGTAAAAAGGAAAATGAACAAGACAAAGGAGAAGAGATCAACAAGAGGATATGAAAGAAGAGGAAATAGCTAGAGAGAAAAGAAAGGAGAAAACTAAGAAGAACTAGATTGAGCACCAAGCTCCTGGCAAAACAACTATAGATTCTTTGCAATAGTGGGAGAAGCCAAAGAGATCTAATCCTTGAGGAGGGAAAAAAATGCAGTGGATTCCTTTTACAAAAAAATTCTAATTCCTTTCTTACCAAACATTCTAGAAAACGAACATTAGAACTAGACGGGGGAGCATTTTAAAATCTAACATTTCAGTTTATAGTTCTGAAAGAGAGACTTTTTTATTGAGGGTTTCAACTAGTCCAGGCATGCTGATTGCTTACGCTAGTTTGTTTTTCACCAAAATAATCTTCTTATATCAGAATGCAGCACGTCTAGATGAGAAAAACCAGTCACGGCAAGTTATAACTACGCTTTATGCAGAAAAAACTTCAATCGAGATATTACGCATGGCTATCATTAAAATTTATTGCTTAATTTGTAGCAAATGTTAATGGTATTAATATCAATAAAAATTTTTTAGTATTGATGTCATTAATGATGGAAGTTTTACTATTAAAGTTTATTGGTTGATTTGCAACAATTTGACTATTGAAGCATTTGATTATTATAATTTATTACATTATTATGTAAAATTTTAAAAATTAATGGTTGACAAAATAAACCCAACGCATCCTAGATATTTGTGGCAGGATTTTATTGATTGAATATTTCACGTAGTACCTTCAAAGGAGGGAGGGGGTTATATATAGCACAGATCTCATAGGTCTATAGCTAGGAATATCCATACATTGCTTGAAGAATATCATGGTGACTGTCAATAGCTCTTCCCTTCTTTTATTTATTGAAGTCCTTTCGTCAAAATCCCAATTCGCTTCTTCACATGGTCATGCAATAGCTTTCAACATCTTATTTGCTGGATCTATAAGAGAATTGGTTTTTCGTTTTACATGAAATGTTTTTTAATTAAACATTATTTTGTAGCTTTGTGTCCTTTTTATCATTGGCAATAACATCATTTTTTTTAATTGCTTCTACTTTTCTTCCGTCATTCTTCATGTTCTTTTATCTCCTCCATGCAGGAAATCACACCATTTCTTTTGTTTTTACTTTCGATTCGATTGGTTAGTGGGGCTACTGATCAGGTCATCAATGTATTGGATCATGGGGCTGTCGGAGATGGTGTACACGATGATACCCAGGTATAAGAGTTCCATCTCAATGCCTTGAAAGACCTCCCTTTCTCTGTGTGTGCGTATGTTTGTATATTCTTTTTCCGTCTATGCAAGTCTTGCTCCCAATAAATTGCTATCGATTTATTCTTCTAATGATCTTAAAATTTGCTAAAAGTTTCAAAAATCTTCCAAAATTAATCTTCCCGAGGTATATTAGAATGTGGGTTTGTCTATGTCCGTAAAATGCGATGATCAAAACCATTAATAGTGCAGCAATGGACTGTTATATGCTTAGAAAATAAAATTTAGAGCTTAGCTTTGCATTTATTACAGCTATGGTATACATGAACAAAATAAAAACGTTATAGAAACATGTGTTATATTAATTACTAACTAGCTACTGGAGACATATTATGGACTTTTTAAGGAAAAAAATGAAGTAAAACATTTAAATTTATTTGTTTACGGACAAAAAATTTATATTTTTTCTTATTTTTAATCTTGGGATTGTAATTAGAATTTTTTTCTTTTTTTGGTAGGAGAATTAGATTATGTCTTTATTTGTTTATCATAGTCGGGATTATGTCGTACTTGTTTGCAGTTATGGTAGTAATTAGGTTGTTTTCTTAGCCGAGTTTTCTAAACCTTTTCCCTGTATTTATTCATTACTGAGAATATATAGGTAATCTAGAAAAAAAATGAGATGGTATTTTTGATATGAAAAACGATAGACGAAGAATGTTTTCTGATTTCGAAACTATAGTTTTTTTATACTATATAAAGAAGCAATAATTTTTGATCATATAATTAAAAAAAAAGTACTATTCATTTTTCCTAAAATACTTATACATTTCTGATAATAAATAGATAAGAAAAATTAAAAATCCTGCTTATAAACAAATAGAAAAAAAAACATAATCATAATCTTGAAAGCTAACAAACAAGGTAAAACATTAAAAATCCTGGATGTATATGCATGCATTACTAGACTAGTGGGTGACTACGCTGCTATGATGGTTGTGTTCTCGAGCACATGCAAGCAGGCATGTATATATGGATGCATGTGTACATACGTATATGATCAGTACAAATTTATGCACGTAGATCCATGTCAGATTGCACACGTACCAGTAGTTGCGCATTGAATTATTGTAAATTGGCGTCTTTTAGGCGTTCATGAAGGCTTGGACGACTGCCTGCATATTTAGCACTGGGTGGCCAACAATTCTCATCCCTTCCGGAAAGACGTTCCAGTTGAGCCCATTGACATTCGAAGGCCCCTGTCTTTACGCCAGCGTCCATGTTCGGGTATAATATACATTTAACTGAAGATATCGGGCAAGGGTTTCAATAGAGCTAGCAACGGGTGTTGGCTTTTCTTAATTTTTTGACATGAGGAAAGTTTTCTCGCAGGTCGAAGGAAATATTGTGGCACCTGACAAACTGTGGACCTCCCAAAATACCACCAGTTGGATCACATTCAGAGACGTCACTGCTTTCACTGTCGATGGTAATGGCGAGATCGACGGCCGAGGTTCCGTCTGGTGGGACTGCAAGACGAAAAATGTAGCAACCTTTTCTCTTTCTAGTATATATATATATATCCCCTCATTTTTCCCCCTTCAAAGCTTATAGCCTAATATTTCCCCTGTTTTTAACTTCTATTGCAGAAATGTGACAGCGTGCCTTCCGTAAGTATGCTCTTCCAGCACATCTAATTATATGTTTTTGAATACTTTGGACAAAGGCAAGTTGTTTTGTTTATGTTGTTTTCTATCAAAGGCAAGTTGTATATTTGATAATTTGGAATCCCACCGTATTTTTGTGGTGTCTTGGAATTGCCAGAGATTAATCATTGTTCTTATGACAGGCATTTGGCATCTTACGCTGTGTGGATTTGACCATCGCGGGCATAAAACTTCTCAACAGTCCAGGGAAGCACCTCACCGTGGACAGCAGCAAGTGGGTTCACTTGAAGGGGCTTAGCTTCGCATCTCCGGCAGACAGCCCCGACACTGATGGCATATACATTGTAGAGTCTCATTATGTCGAAGTAAAGGATGCCGCCATTGGAGCAGGCAATTCCCTCAACCAAGATGGCAAACTAGACTGGTAGCTTTAAATTTGCCAGTCTACTGACTGAATGATTTCACTTTGTATAAAATACAGGAGGTGATTGCATTGCGATCGGAACAGGATCTTCGGGCGTGAACATAACCGGGATCGCGTGCGGCCTTGGGCGTGGCATAAGGTCAGTTTCCGGTTCCTACGTACTGATGAACTGAGAGCAAGTTACAATGGTTTTGACCATATCTCTCACTTCATGTACAGCATTGGAAGCTCGGCAGGGAACGGCTCAAGTGTGATAGTTGAGGATGTGCATGTCTCAAACGGCAGTTTCTATCAATCGGATGGTGGTCTGAGGGTTCAGACATTGCAGGTGTGCGCCTAAACTTAATCCAAATCCACAACATTAAGAAAGAGAAACGATCAATTTATATGAAACAATTAGAATTCATCAGCATTCCTCCAAAAGGAAGAAGTATTCATGACTATGTTTGTTCGCTTCTGTGTTGTGAAGGGAGGGTCCGGTCATGCTAAAGGGATCTTATTCGAGCACATCAATTTTACTTCAGTCGGGAGCCCCATAGTTATAGACCAGTTTTATTGTCCCGGCGCGCACTGCAAAAATTCGGTAACGAATTACTTTTACTCATCGATTAAAGCTTCTTACGGCAATGAGCTTTCTGAGTTATTGAGAAGACATAGTAGGGCAGCTATGATGTTAACCAATCTATTTAAGACATGAGTAGCTTTATAAATTGGTGATTAAACTAATAATTTTTAATATTGCCTATTGTGAAAAATATTGGTGCGCAAGTGTATTCCATTAATTCTCTTATTTGTTCTTTTTCTGCTGTTATGTTCGAATGACAGACATCGACTGTGGAAGTGAGCGATGTTCGATTTGTTGATGTACATGGGACTTCAACAACAGATATGGCCATCAAGTTTGCATGCAATGAGAAAGTACCTTGCACTGGCATTATTTTGGATAATGTTGGCATCACATCAGTGGCCAGGCAAAATCAAGCTACTTCCTACTGCCTCAATGCCAAAGGGAAAAAGCTTCATGAAGTCATTCCAGATATTGCTTGCCTAGCGTAGACAAACATGATCTCTTTGATAGTCATGTATTGCAGATCATAAGTTAAATCCCTTTCATTGAGGGTAACCATACGATGAAAATCGCATTCAAATTTTACCTTTTTCTTGTTTCTTTTCATAAATAAACGGGAGGGGAAGGTGGGAAGACAAAGCACTTCTTTTCACCTTTTTTCTCTTTTTCAATTTTAGATAAAGAATCAGATTGGGGCCAATTAGAATTTCATTAATATCATGAAATTCTCGGACAAAGCACAGCAAAGAGGCCGCTTTTATATCAACAAAAAATATAAAATATGGATAATATTGCTCTGATGATTATAATCCCTAGCTGAAGACCATTATTAGAAGCTAACAGGAGGAAGGACAACTTCAAATTTAAAAGTACTGGCATTTTGCTCATTCCATATATAACTTGCACCAAACGGCAGCAATTAAAATGTCCCAACCCAACCTGAACTTTTACGGTTCTTCTTCAAACTCCAGGTATCTTCAAAGACGAAACGAGTGAAGAACAATTCCTCTATTTTATTTATTTCTAAAGAATCCTACAATTGCTTAAGATACCAGTAGAATATATAGAAAAATATAAGTAGCTTCCTCTACTTCATGAATGCAGGAACCAACCCATATTTGTTTAAGGAAAGCAAGCTACAAGTAAACATGCAGAGGACGGTCAGAGCTCAAGAAACATTAATATCACATTAAAAAACTTCAAATGAGAGCACAGCCATATAAACATTAAGGCCAAAATGGTGAAGGTCATAATAGACTAGGTCCTCCCTTGGCATGGTTTGAATTCTCTTTCACCTATACTATGGGGGAGTACTAATTTCTACAGCATGGAAGCTACTTAAGTCACATTTAGTAGAGTTTTCATATGTAGAGTTTTGACCAGTGAAACTTGTGCAAATTAGCTTTTTATAAAAAAGTTATCTACTATTTGATAACTACATTTTTGAAGTGCCATGCAACTTCAAATCTGTAATGTAACCAAATTAAGAAAGTCAGTATCAAAATATGATTTGCATATATAATAATTTCAATTGTTTAACTATTGATACTATCAAAATCTATTATTAAAAAATATTCTTAATTTTTAAATTATTTATTTAATAAATATACTACTAAAAATATAACAATTTTATAGTATTTTTATAGTATAATAATATAATAATATCATACCAGCATTATAACAATATTATAATATAATAGTATTATAATAATATAATAAATATATTATGATAAAAATATTATATTGCAATATAAAGCTGATGACGATAATAATGTAAAAGAAACACTTATATAATTATGCTATCCAAAGTAATTAGATCACCTAGATCGCGACCCAAATTTTAATATTATCTTTATAATAAAAAAGTACCCATGTCGCCACCTCAATGTCAAGTCCATCAAGCACAAATGCTTCTAGTTCAAATCAATTCATTACATAATCATAATGTCATGTAGTATCATGCACTGAGCTCTAAGAAAAGATCAGCCATTTGCTGGTTTGTTAATCTATGTTTAAATATAATTGGCACCTCGATAGTTAATTAGATATAAAGAGATAAAAAGAACAACTATATATATATATAACCATAATAAAAGAAAATCCCACCAACACGTCATATAATCATGGTATCATGCACTAAGCACTAAGAAAGATATGCCTCTTGCTAATTTGTTGGTTTATGTTTAAATATAATTGGTGCCTCCAATAGTGCTGCTATAATAAAAAAGTTCGCCATCATGGTGAAAAAGAAAGAAAAAGAAAAAAACAACCTCATGCCTATGAAACTATAATAAAAGTAACTGACACCATCTTTATAAAGAGATTTGTTAAAGAGTAATGAGAAAGAATATTTCCGAAGCCTCTAAATGGAGTTTCAACTTTATTCTTGTATTACTCCACATTTCCTGTTTTGCTCCCTCTTGTAAACATTTTATTTTGTTCTTTTTTAGTACATTGGCGGAAGCTCTTTCCTTCCTTCTCTTACATCAAAAAGATTTTCTCCTTGCAGGCTAATTCCTTTGCATACTCTTTGTATATCCTTTTCTTGTAACCTCTTCTAATGTAAATACTCCTCCATCAATAAATTTGGATGGCTTTTGACACCCCTTCAATTAGAGAGAGAGAGAGTAGTCCTTGGAGCATATGAGTAGAGCACAGACAGATTCCAATCTTGAAGTTCAGCGGAGCAAAATCCAAACCCCTCCACATAGCTATGAATCCTCGAGACAAATCCTAATAATGAACAACCATTTCTTAGGACAATAAATGCTAGTTGTTAACGAGACTTTGGCCGCCGGTCAACACCTTTTAGCTCTTATGTTTTCGAGAGCTTTAGAATTACTTTCACTTTTTGTACCAAAAAATCAGAATTTTTAATAAATAAGTAAATATTATCATCAACTAGCTCTAGGATGCTCACTCATAAGAAGTGTAACGTTAATGTTACCTAAACATGTACGGTTGTCAATCTTTCAACCGATCTTTTTCTGCTTTTTTTTTTTTCCTCCTCCCTTCTAAAATTTTTCTTGGACCGTAGAATGCAACAAGGTGCATTCTTAGCTGCGTGGCTTTAATTACAAAGGTTTTGTTTGGTTCACCAAGCGAATCGCATCCATGATTTCGAAAGGGTTGTACCCCGCGCGATGAGGACAAAAGGAAGCCATATGGCGATGGTAAGGTCAAGAAAATTCATCCAGCGGCGAGGAAAAGGAAATGAAGAAATATTGAAGAAACAGCTAAATATACCCTAAAATTTTGTGACGCTGCGGTGGTTGCCACGGTCGCGTTTGCTGCTGGTTTCATAGTCTCCGAGGGGCACGTAGCTGATGATCATCCAGGCCGCGGCACTGCAGTTCTAGCGAGAGAGTATCCTTTCAAGGTGTTCCTGGTCTCAGATGCCCTCGCGTTCGTCTGCTCCATCTTAGCCACATTATTTTTCATCTTCGCAGGAACATGCATGGTTGGTAAACACACTCGCAGGCGAGCCCGTTCATTCACTTTGTGGTGTCTACGGGTGGCATTTAGTGGCATGTCCACTGCATTCTCGATGGGTATATGTGCAATGTAAGCCCGCAGCTGCAAGAGTACTAGCATTCTTTTATGCATCATTGCTCTCGGAACCCCTCTTTTAGTTGGTGTAGTGCCAGATTATAACGTCACTAGTTTGCTGAAAACAGTAGGAATCAGCCAAGGCTATAGACGTTCGATTTGCCCAACCACCATGCATATACCCGGATGCTGAAAAAACTCTTCGGGCTCGTTTGGTTCGCGGGAAGTATTTTCCCTCCTAGGAATATGATTCCTAGGAATCAGATTCCTAGGAAGAGGATACCTAGGAAAGTACTTTGACATGTTTGGTTAACCATGGGAAAGTGACTAATTTCCAAAGTGCTTATGTTTGGTTGACCATCCACTTTCCTAGGAAAGTTATGTATAATTCCTATTATGCCCTTAATAAAAATTAGGTCTTTAATGCCTCTTTAATGCTTCTTTAATGCTGAAGGGTCTTTTTGGGAAAAAATAAAAAAGGAGTGATTCCCACCTCATGGGAAAGTAACTTTCCCATGTTTCTCATGGGAAAGACTTTCCCATGAAATGTGGGAATCATATTCCCATGGGAATACAACTTTTCCATCTCTCTCCTTTGAAAACTCCAACCAAACAAGAGGCATTTCATTACTTTCCCGTTGACCACACTTTTCCCCCTCCTTTTCCTGCGAACCAAACGAGCCCTTCATTCTGCCTTGCTACCCTGTCCTGCTATCATTCTTTCACTGCTTCGACTTTCGAGCATTGGTCTCTTCTGCTATCTTTCTGCCATTACCGATGCTCTTGGTGAGGAAAAATTAATTAAAACTATTGGAAGAAGAATATCTTAGAAGCTTTCATGGAGGTGGCAATGATTGCTTGTTCTTTTTCTCTCTCGTGAATAGAAAGGATACGAAAAGTTCCATTTCTACCTTATTCGGCAAAGCAGAGATCACAGCTTCACTGGATTTGAGAAAGAATTAAACCATACTAAAGTTTGCAATTTTGCAATTTGAGAAAAGGTATCAGACAGTATAATCTTGTATAGCCAATCATAACTCTTTCTTCACGCTAGAATAAGAGATCTTTGAGCTAGACTAGAACGATTTTCTCAGATTCAGGACGAACAAATCATGGTGCAGGAGACGTGTGATTAGACCAAAAACCGTTGGATTTGTGCCTTGCTAGCGCAGTTGACAGCTACGTGGTGTCCATCCACACTTTCAGGTGATCGCGCATGGTGCGGACTTCGGTTTTGAGCCAAGCATTAATTTCAATCGCTGAACCAAAACCTATGCCTCTTGAATTGGGTGCTATGAGATAAAAAAAAAAGAAATAAAATTCGCTATATGAAAATATCTTGGGTGTTAAGAATTCATAGAGTCACGCGTGCCTCTTTGTCGTCCCCAAGGAATAAATCAATACCTTAATTACAATGAATAATTACAGGAATAAAACAAGTAAAAACTTCTATAGCGTATTATTTTATAAGTTCTTCTTTTAAAGAAATACCGAGTCTTGCTTGTTTCGTTCTTTGCTCCCGATTTTTTTTAAAAAAGTGCCTGTCGTTTAAAAAAAAACCCAATGTTAATAGATGGGAAATAAATCATCTATCCGTTTTCTGTCTCATCATGCAATTAGTGATGGAATAAATTTAGAAGAAAATACTAAGATCACAAGCGAATTAAACACCCTCTAAACCCACTCAATTCGATTTCTCATCTAAACTCGGCCCCACATGTCTCCTTAGCTCATACGTCTATCCAATTCCCTAATTGGGTTTCTCTCGTTTGTATACATTTCTGCCCCGATGTGGTTTGCATGGAAAGTCGCGGTTGTATCCTTCGCATGGAAGATGGATACATCTTCCTTCCTGCCCATCCATCGGCCATGGGATCATCCACTGCATAGATCTCAAATAGCGGCAATCTCCACCACTCATCTACCTGCATGGATCTCAAAGTGAAATTGGGATAGTCTGATGGTTGATGGGCACATCATTCCTTCTCATGAAGGATAAAACTAGGCAATATATCATCCATCTCGAAAATTTATAGCCGTCCTCAATCTTTTAACCCGCCGTATTAGACACATGACAATGACAACCGTCGAGATGGCGACCTATCGCTTATCCAAATATACCCATTACATTAGGCACAATGATGCAATAAATGATAGCTGTCTATTTTCGAGAACCGTCTATTTCAGAGATGACAACATGTCACCCATCCAATAATGCAAGACTCTTTGTAGTGCAAAAACACCGTCATGGCGACATATCACCCATCCAATTATACAAGGCTCTTTGTAGTGCAAAAACATCATCTATTTTAGAGATGGCGACATGTTACCCATCCAATTATGCAAGGGTCTCTATTGTGCAAAAACACCGTCTATTTTAGATATGACCACATGTCACTCATCCAATTATGCAAGATTCTCTGTAGTGCAAAAATATGGATCCAAACTCATACGTATATGGAATGTCATTACGAGTAATTGTCTTCATATTGAAGGGCTTTCTAGTTAAAAGTTGTATTTTTTTATTTGTAGATTGTCTAATTATTTTACCTGTTAATTGTTTAAGTAGATTGTAAAAATTATTGTTGCTTGATGAACGATGTCTATTTAATTATAATTACAGATAGAGTGAAAAAAAAATTTGTGGCATGTTCAAGGCATTTTCTGTCTCATCATGGATGGAATATGTATGGAAGAAAATGCTAAGATCACTGACGAATTCAACACTTCAAAACCCACTCAATTGCGTTTCTCATCTAAACTCGGCCCCACGTCTCCTTCGCTCGTACGTCTACCCAATTCCCAAACTCCCAGGCGCCCCAGTTTCCACCTTTTACTTGCACCGGCTAATTAATACATATTCCGTCTGTTCCTTGCACTCGCTAATTCCAATGCCTTTTCAGTTTATTCCTTGGCCCCAGTAATCCTAATACCTATTCCAAAGCTACTTCAGTTTTTCCATCCATCCGAGAAGAAATCATATGGGGCATGCACTAAAAAAGAAATATAGAGTGAGATTTTTTTATTATATTTTTTTTAGTACTAAACATAAAAAAATTTAAAAAGCAATTTTTTTATTATTAAAATTGTCAGATCTATAATTAAAAAAAAGTGTGGCATTTTTTTTTTAAATATACCTTTTACTAGAGGATGCAAATAAGCCGGGTTGGACCGGATTATGAGTGACTCTAATCCTACATGGTTTTTTATTTGAATTTTAATTTTAAACTTAAACACAATTAATAGAAAATCAGATTTCGTCGGATCGGATCCATTGCCATAATTTTTAATCCAATCAGTCATTCGGGTCGGATCTAGTCTATAATTTTTAATTCAATAGGTCATTCGGGACGAGCTAGATTGGGTTTATTTATAATCGAGACTCAATCTAAAAGATTTAGGTTCTACATGGATCCGGCCCAAAAAAAAAAAAAAAATTGGATCCGATCTCGACCATACCCTATTTCCATCCAAAATCATTATTGCAATGATAAGCGACACCACTCGACAGCTGGTCCTGCAGTAGCATCAAAGAAAGCCTCGAGCAGAGAGGTCACGGTCTTCCTAAAATAACCCAACCCACCGTATATGTGACAAAAAAAAGAGACCGCGTTCTTAGGGTGACATCACGAAACGTGCGGCACGTTGGTCTCCTTTAATCGTACTGTAAGAACTCTCCTTTATCTTTTCCATTATTTTGAATAATATAAATTATTTGTAAATAGATATATATATATATATATATATATATATATATATATATATATATATATGTAGCAATAATTATACGTTGCAGTTGTTGTCCAAAATGGATAACTTGCGGGCTGCGGGCCCAAAATGGATAATGCATGGCATTGCGGCAACCAACCAGTAGAGAACATGGCATTGCAACAACCAACCAGAAGAGATGCATGGATGTCCAGCTGGGGCCCGCAATGGAGGAGAGCGGGAAGTTTCGTGGGGGCTAACACCACCAACGTGCCACACGTTTGGCGATGTCGCCATAAGAAATGCGGTCTCTTTTGCTTGTCACTTTGCAGGGTGTGGTGGGGTAGTTTAGGGAGACCTTGACTTCTCTCGAGGCCCGAGTCTTTCTTTATTGCTACCGTGGGACCCAGTTAACAATAATAATTTAGGATAGCAACGGTACGATGACTTTCGGACCGAAACTGAATCCAAATTCTTTAGGATAGATTCGGATTATCTGTTATATCAAAAATGGTAATCGTAGATTATGGAAAGTTCTCGCCTTCCTCTTGTCACATCAAAAAAAATATACTTCTTTTAGGCTAATTTCCTTGGTCTGCCTTTTGTACATACTTCTCTATAAATAGATTTGGATGGGTTTATCGCCTCCCCTTCAATCAAGAGAGAGTAGAGAAAAAGCAGCCGTTGGAGCACACAAAGCTGTTGAAACTATAGCCGAGCCCCTTCAATTAAGAGAGAGAGAAAGATAGCAGTCCTTGGAGCATACAACGCTGCTGAAACATGGCCGAAGAGAGCATCACTAGCCAAACAGCACAAATAAATTCCAATCTTGAAGTTCCTTCCGGCGAAGTCCAGCCCGGTCGCATACCTATGAATCTAAAATTGCTCAAATCAGCAAGATCAGGAGATAGAAGAATTCTGGATGAGTTACTACGACCAGGAGATACTCGCCTCCTCCTTGGAGTTACATTGGAGGGAAACACGGCCCTCCATATAGCTGCTAGCCGAGGACATCACGAGATTGTCGAGATTTGTCGTAGAGAGATCTCTATTTTTGTAGCACCAAACACGAGGCTGGACACTCCATTGCATTGCGCTGCAAGGGCTGGGTATGCCTCGGTGGTCACCTCCATCATCGAGTTTGCAAAGCAGAAAGGGATCAAAGAAAGAGTGCTGAGGGCGAGGAACAAAGACGAGGCAAATGCTTTGCATGTTGCTGCCAAATATAACCATGTGGGCGTGGCCAATGTTATGATGAATGAGGATGTCGGACTGGCATCCATGTTGAACGAAGCTGGTATGTCTCCGCTCTATCTGGCTATCGCGACAGGATCCCTCGATATAGCCAAAGCCTTGCTACAGTCTTTTTCTATGAAGAATGATTCTCCAGCATATTATGCTGGCCCTAACAAGAACACGGCGTTGCATGCAGCAGTCCTCCTAAGTTCAGGTAATCGAACGCTTGACCTACATACTGTTTTCACTCTTTTTTTTTTTTTTTTGAAGAAAAGGTGAGTAGATCACTACCATTTCATATGAAGTGTGAAACCACCATTTTATTTGTGAAATGATCATAATACAAAAGAAACAAGAAAGCTATATCAAACAACAAAACAATGCCATTCGGGAGCGTGCGGACAACTACTGTACACACCCAGCAAAACAGATCAACATTACCTACAGAAAAATTAATGAAACAAAAAAAAAAGAAAAGTACGGGCACCTAGGAATCTTTCCCTCAACCTCAGAAGATCCAGAAAGTAGGAATTAAGCAACTATTAAACACAATTATTCACTGGGAAGAACCCAGGCCTTTTTCTTTCCTGGTGATAAGGGAGGCAAGATTGCCAACTGGCTTTTATTCAAATTAAGGGATCGGCCCAAAAATGAAGTACCCGGGATCTTGTCGGGACCAGATGTGATCGAGTGGATAGGCTTAGCCTCTTTCTCAGCTGGTGCTGTTCCTACCCATTTTGGCTTATCGAGGTTCAATTGGCAACTTTTGGTCACCATGTGTAGCTTCCCTCGTAACAATTAACAAACTTTGATTTTTTCTTCTTTTAGTGTTCTTGTGATTATTCACCATTTGACTAAATATCTTAATAGATGCATAAGCTGAGTATAAAGCAAGTTTATGTATGGAAGACAATGCTCCGTCTTTTAATTTGTGAAAGCACCATGAACATTGTATAACACAAAGTCCTCAAGATACCTTTCATGATGCTTACGTGATAGAAATTACACAAGAATTATTGGATCGGAAGCCGGAGCTCACCAAAGGTGTCGGTTTCTTGGGGAGAATTCCTCTTCATTATGCAGCTTTATATGGTCATCATGATACGGTGAAGCTATTATTAAAGCGCGATCCCTCTACAGCCTACCAACCAGATGCCAATGGCTCATTTCCCATACACATGGCAGCCAGTATGGGAAACGTTCATATACTTCAACAGATTTTAAAACAGTGCCCGGCTACAGATGAATTATTAGACAAAAAGGGAAAGAATTTTCTTCATGTCGCTTTCAAACGGCGAAGGTTAGATGCGGTCAAGAAAATTATCTCCAGGAGACAGGATCTCAGGAAGCTGTTAAATGACCAGGATAGCAAGGGAAATACGCCGTTACACACGGCTGTTAAAATGAGTGACAAAGCGAGCGTGTATTTTCTTCTACGGGACAAAACCGTATGCGTCAACGTTATCAACCACGACGGCTTCACCCCTCTCGACTTGGCTTACCAATTGTCGGATAGAGGCATGCAATTCCTGATGGTAAAACTCTCAACGACCTCGTGCATGTTTTTCTCATGCTGTAGTCTCTCTCTCTCTCACGCGCACACACGGACACGAGGACACACACAGATTATGCTTGGAGCATAAGCACTTTTTCTTCGACTCACATATATATGAACGCCCTAGATATTTTTCTAAACACAAATCTTCATAATCAATGAGCATTCATTTCTTAATATTACCAAGTCTGGGATGCTCGCTTATAAGAAGTGGATATGTTAATGTTAACTAAACATGTGGTGTTCTCAATCTTTCAACTAATCCTTTTATGTTCTAAAATTTTTCTCGCACCGTAGAATGCAAAATGCTGCATTGCCAACTGCTTGGCTTTAACAAAGGCTCTGTCCGGTCCACAAGAAATATTTCATGATTTAGAAAGCGGCAAATTATCCAGTGATGAGACCAAAGAGAAACTGTCCGGCGATGATATGTTCAAAAAAGAATCATCCAACGTCGAGGACAAGGAAATCAGGAAACAGGTGGATTTAGCCAAAAATGATAAGTTCAAAAAAGAATCATCCAACGTCGAGGACAAGGAAATCAGTAAACAGGTGGATTTAGCCAAAAATTTCGGGATTGCTACGGTGTTGATTGCTACGGTCACATTTGCTGCTGGTTTCACGGTCCCCGGGGGGTACATAGCTGATGATCATCCAGGCCATGGCACAGCAGTTCTAGCAAAAGAGTATGCCTTCAAGGTATTCCTAGTCTCAGATGCCTCCGCGTTGGTCTGCTCCATCGTAGCCACATTCTGGCTCATGCATGCAGGAACGTCGACAGTTGATACACCTACTCGCATACGAGCTTTTTTGTGGGCTTTAAATTTTCTATGGGTGGGATTGCAGGGCATGTGCACTGCATTCGCGATGGGTATATATGTAGTGTTGCCTCCCAGCTGCAAGCGTATCAGCATTCTTTTATGCATCATTGCTCTCGGAGCCCCTCTTTTAGCTCGTATGGTGGCAAATTATAAGCTCTGTGTTTTGCTGATAACAGTAAGAATCAGGCAAGGGTACAGACAATGTAATTCCCCAACATTACGCCCCTATGATAAGAAACGTCTTGGTGGTCTTGTGCTGGGCGGTAGACGTCTCATTTTTGATCTGCTTCGGACATTGGGCGTTTATGCTATGTTTTTCCTGTTAGCGATGCTCTAGGTGTGTAAAAATCGAAGCGGCAGTTGTCAGCCTGCATGGCTGACATTGGGAGTAATATTTTAATTATTTTTTATTTTTCACATGTAAAATCTTCTGTCTCTATGCTAAAAATTTCAGCTTTTATGGACATGTAAATGGAGAGGAAAAGAAAATTCTCTCTTTTTTCAACCTTCTTTGACCGAGCAGAGATTACAGCTTCACTTGGTTTTGAGATAGAACTTAATGATGAAGAAATGTACTGAAGTTTGAATCTTGGTACCGGATCCTCTACAGGCATCCAGCCGGTATATTCCTTATCAGTATGACATATTTTTTGATACCAACACTCGATATGAAGAAGATATCGAGTCTCAACAACTAATCAATATGGTTTGATACAACTCGTATAAGATAGTATAGTGTTATATAGCAAATCATAACTCCGGATGCCATAACAAATGATTTTGAGAACATGGGGTCGGCTTCATTGACTGTTCATCTGTGCCATTTTTGCAGAGGTTTGCCAGATGGTTCCAAGGTGTGCCAGGATCGACTCTACTTCCTCTGGGGTCGACTCAATTCACACTTTCCTGCATCTTATGGTTAGACTAATTCATATAATCAATGAAACATATTTCAAGTAATTTTGAGTGTATGCCACGATAGAGCTACATGTCCTTAACAATGAAAATTACTGTTTTGCCTTTAAGAGTATATTTCACTTGAAACTTTGCTGAATTAGATTTAAAAGTTCTCTATCACTTTTCTACTACAAATTGTATCTCGTTGTTAATCATTAGAAGATATCTTGATCTTATTCTCTCAATATATAGTGAATGTATCGAGGGTATCGTATTCATTAGTGATGTATCACGTTAAACTGTATTATTAATTTGATATTTCCTCAATGGTTGTGTTAATCATCGAAATAACACTATCATCCTCACCCGGGCTCAGGGGTCGGGGCGTGTAATTGGAGAGGGCGCCCTGAACTTGGGGGAGGGGCGCATCGGTGAATAAGGAAGGCGCCCCGAGCTTGGCCAGGGCGCGTCGGCGAATAAGAAGGGCGCCCTGAGCTTGGCCGGGGCGCATCGGCGAATATCCGAGGTTGGATGAGCTTTTGGCGAAGTCCGAGGTTAGGCTGATTTCGGGCCGGACGGAGGATACGTCTGGTCGGCGTTGGTGTCTGTTGGGCCAAAATTGGGTGGCCCTTTTATTATGGGCTGGAAGATCCATTTCGCCCCCCATCAGGTCCTAATTTTAGATGCAGACACAACCCAATAGAAAATCGAATTTGGTCGGATCGGGTCCACAGCTACAATTTTTGATCCAATGGGTCATTCGAGTCGAGTCCACGGCTACAATTGTTGATCCAACAAGTCATTCAGATAGGGTCGGATTGAGTTTATGCATAATTCGAATCTAATCTAAAAAATTTGGGTCTTATATGGATTTGACCTAAAAAATTTGGATCCGATTCAGATCATACCCAATTGCCATCCAAAATTATTATTATAATGACAAGTGACACCACCCGATGACCCTGCAGCAGCAACAAAGAAAACCTCGGGCCTCCACAAGGGTCAAGGTCTCCCTAAAATAACCCACCCCACCATATTTAAGTGACAAACAGAAGAGACCGCGTTTCTTAGGGTGACATCACGAAACGTGCGGCACATTGGTCTACTTTAATCATACTGTAAGAACTCTCTTTTGGCCTTTCAATTATTTTGAATAACGGAATTTATTTGTAAATAGATATATTTATGTAGCAATGATTGTACATTGCAGTTGTTGTTCAAAATGGATATAACTTGCGGGCTGTGGGCCTTCGGGCCCAAAATGGATCATGCATAGCATTGCAGCAACCATCCAGGCGAGAACATGGTATTGCAGCAACCATCCAGGAGAGATGCATGGTTGTCCAGCTGGGGCCCGCAATGGAGGAGAGCGGGAAGTTTCGTGGGGCTGACACCACCAACGTGCCGAACGTTTCGCGATGTCACTTTTGTTTGTCGTTTATATTATTGTATAAGGTGGGTTGGTTATTTAAGAGAGACCTCGACCATCTCAAGGGCCGGAGCTTTTCTTTGCAGCGACTAGGAGTGCAAATAAGTCGGATTAGATCGGATCTACGGCTTTAATTTTGAACTCAATAGATCATTTAGATCGGATCGGATTCATGTAAAACCTGAATCCAATCCAAAAAATTCAAATCCAAATCGGATCCGGATCGGCTCCAGGTCCGCATCCGATCCAACCCCCACCATCTTGCTGCTACCTTTTGATTACTCACTTGGGATTGGAGTTTCTCTTTCTCGTAATCAAAATTGTTGCATCAAATCCTCTAATGTTTTCCTTGAAGAATGAAGCTGTAATGATGTATCCGCTTTCTCTACAATGGCTATGTTCAATGCTGTTTGTAACTCATTCATTTTTGTCTCATATGTTGCCAGCTTCTGAGACAGACTCAAATATGTACTTTCTAGAACTTCATTCTCATATATGAAATGATCAACCTCTCTTTGCGTTTCCTCAGTAAGTCCTTCCACGTGCTGTAACTTCAAGAGAGCCTCCTCCAGCTCAACCCTCTGGATTTCTGCAACAACAGTTGTTTCTCTGGCCTGTTCTTCAAATGTTTTAGCTGAGCTTCAAGTGCAAGCAGTTTTTCATTCAAGTTTCTGACTTCAGAATCTTTCCAAATGGGTAATCCGGGATCACGTCGGGTTGGACCGGATCGTTGGGTAAACGATCCAAAATTGACCCGAAAGAGAATGGGTCGGGTCGGATCGGATCCGGGTCGGATCGTAATTTAGTAAACCCAGATCTGACTCGAAAAATAAAATAGATCCAATTTTAGGACCCGGCCCGGCTCCACGAATCCTTCAAATCGGATCCGAGTCGGATCTAACCGGGTCAAGTTGGGCCGGGTCACGGATCAATCCGATCCATTTGCAGCCTTAGCAACGACCATCCAGAAGTAGAGATGGGCATCGGGCCGTGCCGGGCCTGGCCCGGCCCAGGCCCCCCAGGCCATAGACCAAACGGGCCGTGCCTGGCCCGGCCTGTTACTAAACGTGTCGTGCCTGGCACGCCCGCTTAACCTAAAGGCTAAGCCCGGCACGGCCCTAGGCCCGTGGGGTAGCGGGCCATGCCGGGCCCGACACGGGCCGTGCCTGGCACGGCCCGTTTGTCCAAAAAAAATAGCCGTTATGGGTGGCCCATAACGGCTATTTGTGGCTTTTTACCCATTTTGCCCCTCTCAATAGCCATAAAACGGCTAATTTGAGGGGTATTTTGGGGAAAAAAATTGGCACGACCCTTATGGGCCGTTCTGGGCTGGCCTGCGGGCCGTGCCGTGCTTGGCCCACGAATCGTGCCAGCCCAGGCCCTTATGGGCCGTGCCGGGCTCGGCCGCGGGCCAGAAATCCTTAACCTAGCCCGGCCCCCTTTTATGAGCCGTGCCTAGCACCGCCCGCTTCGTGCCGGGCCGTGCCGGGCCATGGGCGGCCCGGCCCAATGCCCACCTCTATCCAGGAGTAGGGCTGCAAATAGATTGGGTCGGGTCCTGAGTGATCCTGATCCGATCTGGTTTCTTGTTCGGGTTCTAATTTTGGACCCAGACCCGACTTGGTTGAAAATCAGGTCGGGTTGGGTTCATGCCTACAAATTTTGACTCAACGGGTCATTCGGGTCGGGTCGGGTCCATGTATAACCCAAACCCGACCTAAAAAGTAGGCATAAATGATGCCGCCACTCTCTAACTTTTGAGGCCCAAATGATACTGTCCTAAAATGGGCCAGATTGGGTCTGGGCTGGGTCAAGATTGGGTGGACCCGATCCGACTCGAAAAATAGAACGGGTCTAAATTTAGAATCTGCCCCAGCCTCGTGGGTCCTAAAATTTAGGTGAGGTCAGGTCACGGGTCGACCCGATCCATTTGCAGCCCAGGAGATATGCACGGATGTCCAGCTGGGCCGCAATGGAGGAGAGCAGGAAGTTTCGTAGGGGCTGACACTACGTTTCACGATGTCGCCCAAAGAAATGTAGTCTCTTTTGTTTGTCACTTTATCAGGTGGGGTGGGTTATTTTTTGGAGACCTTGACCCCTCCCGAGGCCCGAGTCTTTCTTTGTTGCTACCGCCGGGCCAACGATCGAGTGGTGTCACTTATATAAGCTGGCGTGGATTATTTTAGGGAGATCTTGACCCCTCTTTAGGCCTGAGTCTTTCGTTGCTGAGACCATCCAGGAGAGATGCATGGATGTCCAACTAGGGCCGGCAATGAAGGAAAGCGGGAAGTTTCATGGGGGCTGACGCCACCAACGGCAGTGCGGTCTCTCTCTCTCTCTCTTTTTTTTTTTTTTTTTTTTTTTTTTTTTTTTTTTTTTTTTTTTTTTTTTTTTTTTTTTTTTTTTTTTTGCTTAAAACGGTTCTTCAGACAACGCGTGTCCGAATACACCCAAGAACGTCAAAATACAAAATCTCGCGTAGTGCCAATGGCAACTCCCGCTCTCCTGCCCACAGGGCGTATCCCGAATGGTGTGCTGCATATGCAGCTATCCAGTCAGCCGCCCCGTTGGCCTCCCTGAATACATGCTTAGCCTCAAAGGCCACAACATTCCTCATCATCACTTTATGAGGTGGGGTGGGTTATTTTAAGAAGACCTTGACCCCTCTTGGGGCCTGAGTCTTTCTTTATTGCTACCGCGGGGCCAACGGTCGAGTGATGTCACTTATATAGCTGGGTGGATTATTTTAGGGAGACCTTGACCCCTCTTGAGGCCTGAGTCTTTCTTTGCAGCCACCGCCCAGGAGAGATGCATGGATGTCCAGCTGGGGCCGGCAATGGAGGAGAGCGGGAAGTTTCATGGGGGCTGACGCCACCAACGGCAATGCGGTCTCTTTTGTTTGTCACTTTGTAAGGCGGGGTGGGTTATTTTAAGAAGACCTTGACCCCTCTTGGGGCCCGAGGATTTCTTTGTTGCTACCGCGGGCCGGTTAACAATAATTTTTGTATAGAAACGGTATGATCCGACTTGGACCAAACCAAATCCAAAATTTTTAGGTTGCATCCGAATTATATATGATTCTGATTCGATCCATATTACCCGTTGGATCAAAAATTGTAATCGTGGAATCAATCTCACTAAACTCGATTTTCTATTGGATTGGATTTAAGTCTAAAATTAGGATCCGAAAAAAAACTAGATTAAGTTAAGGTCACTCATGATTCGATCCAACCCAATCTATTTGCACCCCTAATTACAAAAGTAATGTGAAATAAGATACAACAACCACTAAATAGAGTTTAAACTTTATTCTTGTATCACTCTGCATTTTTCTTTCCTACTCCCACTTCTAAACACTTTATTCTTTATGACCTTTTAATAAATTATGGGAACTTCTTGCCTTCCTCCTGTCACATCAAAAACATATACTTCTTTTAGGCTGATTCTCTTTGTCTGCCTTTTGTGTATACTTCTCTATAAATAAATTTGGATGGGTTTATCGCCTCCCCCTTCAATCAAGAGAGAAAGAGCAATCCTTGGAGCACACAAAGCTGCTGAAACTATAGACAAGCCTCTTCAATTAAGAGAGAGAGAGATAACAGTCCTTGGAGCACACAAAGCTGCCAAAACTATGGGCGAGGAGAGTATGACTAGCACAACAACACAAATAAATTTCGATCTTGAAGTTCCCTTGGGCGAAGTCCAGCCCTTTCGCATAGCCATGAATCCTAGATTGTTCAAATCAGCAAGATCAGGAGACAGAAGAATCCTGGATGAGTTACTACGACCAGGAGAGGATGCTCCAACACAAGAAGATACCCGCTGCCTCCTTGGAGTTACACTGGAGGGGAACACGACCCTCCATATAGTTGCTAGCCAAGGACATCTCGAGATTGCCAAGGAGATCTGTCGTAGAGAGATCTCTCTTTTGGCAGCACCAAACACGAGGCTTGACACTCCATTGCATTGCGCTGCAAGGGTTGGGGATGACAAGATGGTCTCCCTCATCATCCAATTTGCAAGGGAGGGTGAGATCGAAAAAAGAAGAGTGCTGAGGGCGAGGAACATGGACGAGGCGACTGCTTTGCATGAGGCCGCCAAATATAACCATGCGCGCGTGGCCAAAGTACTGATGGACGAGGATGCCACATTGTCATCCATGCTGAATGATGCCGGCATGTCTCCACTCTATCTGGCCATCGCGATAAGATCCCTCAATGTAGCTAAAGTCTTGCTACAGTCTTCCTCTTGGAAGAATGCTTCTCCAGAATCTTACGCAGGCCCTAACAAGAACACCGCGTTGCATGCAGCAGTCCTCCTGAGTCCAGGTAATCGAGCGCTTGACCTACATACTGATCTTGCTCCTTTTTTCTTTCTTTTTTTGAAGAAAAGGCGAGTAGATCACTACCATTTCATATGACGTGTGAAGCCACCATTTCATTTGTGAAATGATCATAATACAAAAGAAACAAGAAAGTTATGTCAAACAATACAGCAAAACAAGGCCATTCGGGAGCGTGCGGGCAACCGCTATACACGCCCAGCAAAACAGATCAACATTACCTATAGAAAAATTAATGAAACACAGAAAAGAAAAGTACGACTACCTAGGAATCTTTCCCTCAACCTCAGAAGATCCAAAAAGTAGGAATTAAGCGACTACTAAACGCAATTATCCACTGGGAAAAATTCAGGCCTTAAGAGATTGGCCCTTTTTTTTCCTGATGATAAGGGAGGCAAGATTGCCAACTGGCTTTTATTAAAATTAAGGGATCGGCCCAAAAATGAAGTAGCTAGGATGTTGTTGGGACCAGATGTGATCGAGTGGATCGGCTTGGCCTCCTTCTTAGCTGGTGCTATTCCTGCCCATTTTGGCTTATCAAGGTTCAGTTGGCAACTTTCGGTCACCATGTGTAGCTTCCCTCGTACCAAATAACATACTTTGATTTTTTCTTCTTTTAGTGTTCTTGTGATTATTCGCCATTTGACTAAATATCTTAATAGATGCATAAGCAGAGTATAAAGTAAGTATATGCATAGAAGACAATGCTCCGTCTTTTAATTTGTGAAAGCACCATGAACATTGTATAACACAAAGTACTCACGATACCTTTCATGATGCTTACGTGATAGAAATTACACAAGACTTATTGGATTGGAAGCCAGAGCTCGCCAAAGGTGTCGGTTTCTTGGGAACAATTCCTCTTCATTATGCAGCTTCAGATGGTCGTCATGATACGGTGAAGCTATTATTAGAGCGCGATCCCTCTACAGCCTACCAACTAAATGCCAATGGCTCATTTCCCATACACATTGCATCTAGAATGGGAAACGTTTCTACAGTTGATGAGATTTTAAAACAGTGCCCGGATACAGATGAATTATTAGACGGAAGGGGAAGGAATTTTCTTCATGTCGCTTTCAAATGGAGAAGGTTAGATGTGGTCAAGAAAATTATCTCCAAGCGACCGGAACTCAGGAAGCTGTTAAATGACCAGGATAACAAGGGAAATACGCCGTTACACACGGCTGTTAAAAACAGTGACAAAGCGAGCGTGTATTTTCTTCTCCGGGACAAGACCGTATGTGTCAACGTTATCAACCACGACGGCTTCACCCCTCTCGACTTGGCTTTCAAATTGTCGGATAGAGGCCTGCAATTCCGGACGGTAAAACTCTTAACGACCTCGTGCATGTTTTGCTTGCCATACATCACAAGTTGTAGTCTCTCTCGCGCGCGCACACACGGACACGAGGGCACAGAGAGATTATGCTTGGAGCATAAGCACTTTTTCTTCAACTCACATATATAAGAACGCCCTAGGTATTTTTCTAAACACAAATCTTGATAATGAGCATTCATTTCTTACGATAATAAATGCCAATCTTGTTAACGAGACTTCGGCTCACTGGACGGCACCTTTTAGCTCTTATATTGTGAAGAGATCCAGAATTACCTAACCTTTTGTACCCAAAAAAAATCCGTATTTTTAATAAATAATATTATCATCAAGTCTGGGATGCTCGCTTATAAGAAGTGGATATGTTAATGTTAACTAAACATGTAGTGTTCTCAATCTTTCAACTAATCTCTCTCTTTTTATGTTCTAAAATTTTTCTTGCACCGTAGAATGCAAAAGTCTGCATTTGCCAACTGCTTGGCTTTAACAAAGGCTCAGTCCGGTCCAGCGATGATAAGTTCAAAAAAGAATCATCCAACGTCGAGGAAAGTCCAATCGAGAGACAGTTGAATTTCACCAGAAATCTCGGGATTGCCACGGTGTTGATTGCTACGGTCACATTTGCTGCTGGTTTCACCGTCCCCGGGGATTACATAGCTGATGATCATCCAGGCCGTGGCACAGCAGTTCTAGCAAAAGAGTATGCTTTCAAGGTATTCCTAGTCTCAGATGCCTCCGCGTTGGTCTGCTCCATCGTAGCCACGTTCTGGATCATGTGTCACGCCCCCGCCTCTGCGAGGCACGTGAGGCACCTAGTGCCCACGTGGAGGCCACATGAGGGGGTACCACGGGGCTCCCCTGCCAGATATTGTCCGGTTCTGGGGCTTCACGCAAGCGTCCTTCACCCCTCCCCGGTTTTGTTTTTCACCCAAAACGCGTCTGCAGGATTAGGAGACACCCGCCTCATATGCCCAGGCTCTGGAACGAGTCTTTCCGATGTGGGACTATTGGGCCTCACACCCTTCCCACCATCGGACAAGAGCCGCCCTCGGCTCTGAGACCAAATGTCACGCCCCCGCCTCTGCGAGGCACGTGAGGCACCCAGTGCCCACGTGGGGGCCATATGAGGGGAGAACACGGGGCTCCCATGCCAGATATTGTCCGGTTCTGGGGCTTCACGCAAGCGTCCTTCACCCCTCCCCGGTTTTGTTTTCCACCCAAAACGCGTCTGCAGGATTAGGAGACACCCGCCTCATATGCCCAGGCTTTGGAATGAGTCTTTCCGATGTGGGACTATTGGGCCTCACACCCTTCCCACCATCGGACAAGAGTCGTCCTCGGCTCTGATACCAAATGTCACGCCCCCGCCTCTGCGAGGCACGTGAGGCACCTAGTGCCCACGTGGGGGCCACATGAGGGGGTACCACGGGGCTCCCCTGCCAGATATTGTCCGGTTCTGGGGCTTCACGCAAGCGTCCTTCACCCCTTCCCGGTTTTGTTTTCCACCCAAAACGCGTCTGCAGGATTAGGAGACACTCGCCTCATATGCCCAGGCTCTGGAACAAGTCTTTCCGATGTGGGACTATTGGGCCTCACACCCTTCCCACCATCGGACAAGAGCCGTCCTCGGCTCTGATACCACTAAATGTCACGTCCCAAATCCGGATCATGACACGGCCGTGCTATTGCTATCTTATGCACACAATAACACGAAGCCACATAAAATTTCATAATAAAAATAAATAGTTTCATTTACTAATGTCATAACATTAGTGAAGAAGTTGGAACAGTACAGAGCTTCTAAAATCTGATTATTACATAACATTTTCAATTACCCCAACCCTGAATAACATCAAGCTCCCTGCTCCTAGTAGTCTTATTCATCTGTAGGAAAAAGTAGATAAAAAGGTATGAGCTACACAGCTCAGTAAGTAACCAGGTACTATCTTATTGGATCAAGTACAATTATGCCAATGCAGTGATTAAAAAGCCAACAGTTGTAGTAAAATAAAACATTTATATATGATATACACAAATCAGGTCATAAAGCAATGCATGTTCTATCCATAAAAGTTCATAATCATGATAATGCGAGTCATATAAAAATATTGCCATTTATCCATACTTTATAAAACATACTCTCAGACGGATGTGCTGCTATGGTCACTATAATCCCGTGACAGGGCCTGTTAATCTTATTCGACTAATTCTGTTATTCGTTACCAACTTTAACCCGTTGGCAGAGGGCCTGTTATTCCTTGGATGCTAGCTCCAGGGTGTCGACTGGCCTCTATTTCTAGAGGTGGTCATAGCTATCTGAGAGTTCATAAATCATATTCTTTTTCTTTCATAAATCATAATCATCATAAATAGGTTTGAAAATGATAAATGACATTATATAATTTAAAATGCATAAACATGCCTCAAATATCATTTTTCATACAGTCTAACATAATCATAATTTCATAACTCATACACCATCAAATATTCATGAAGGATGCTCTTTAATCAAATTCATGAATTACATGCAATCATATACTTGATCCTAGTTTTGAGAAAAATATATCATAAGCAATACATTTTCATAATGATGAATAAACAGTAATTTAAAAACTTTAAGATCAGTGCCAAGGTTACTTACAGCAATATGCTTTCCAATTTCTTACGTCCGGGTGACAAATCCTTGATCACTTAAATAAATCACATAGGGGTCACATTATTCTCTATTTATTTCATAATTTTCTAATTTATCATAACATGAATTTACTTGCTTGGATCTCAAGTCCAATTTATTTAATTTAGAGCCCTTGGCCTCGATTTAGAACCAGATTGGATTCACGTAGGTCAATTGGGTCTTTAATTAAAGAATTGGGCTCGGTTCCTGATTGGGTCTAGCCCTATCGGGTCAATTTGGTCTTCTGATTATGTTATTGGGCTCAATTTCAAGTCCAATTAAGTTTAATTTTGGTCCAGGATCAATGTGGCTCATCTAGGCTTGAGTCAGGGTCAGCCCAAAGTCAATTCGGTCTCAATTTAGTTAAACTGGTTTTAAATTGGGCTTGATTCATATTCAATTTGGGTCTGCTGAGACTAACTCAGCTTAATTAGGTTCAGATCCAACTCAATTGGGCTTAATTTGGTTCAGATTTAACTCAATTTATAGTTTGGGTTCGTCCGGACTTAGCCTAATCTGACTGGGCTCGGTTTTAATCAAATTTGGCTAAACCCATTTTTTTTATTTTATTTGGGCCTAACAGGTTCGGATCCGTACCCGGATCAGACCCGTTAGGTCAGACCCGTTAAGGGTCTCTCACTTTTTTTTTTTTTTTTTTTTTCCTTTCCTTTTCTTTTCTTTTTCTTCTTTTCTTCCTTCTTCCTTCCCGAACCTTCTTCTCCCATTTTTTTTTTTCTTTCTTTTTCTTCTCCTCCTCTTCTCTTCTCCCGATTTCTCCTTCCCCCTTTCTTCCCATTTCTTCTCCCGTGGAGGGAGGAGGGCGAGCTCGGGAGGCTTGGGAGGAACGGGCTGCGGCCGATGGCGCCCGGCGGCCGGCCTGCGGCGCCCACGACCACACCCGCGGCCGTGCCCGTGGTCGCGCTCGGGGGCGCATCGGCGGCCTGCGGCCGCGTCTGCATCCTGCTGCCGGCGACCCGCGTCCCACGGCCGACGACCCGCGGCCCACGGCCGAGGCCGGCGCCCGCGGTTGCGGATCAACCACCGGTAAGTTTTTTTTTTTTTTCCTTCTTCTTCTCCCGCGGACGGGAGATCTGGCTCGGGGAGGGCCCGAGCCGCAGCCGGCGGCGCTCCCCGGCCTGTCAGCGGCACCGGCCGCCCCTTGCGACCGCCGCGGCTTGCGGCTTCCTTTGCCGCCCCGGCTTGCGGCCGACGCAGCTCACGGCCACCGCAGCCGGCGCCCGCTACCCTTTTCCTTTCTTTTCTTTTTTTTTTTTAACTAGATCTACAAAATAAATTATGAAGAAGGGCTTTACCTGCTCTGAAGGGGATCGTTCGTCTCCTACTCCGGCGATGCAGCCCTCTGCTCCGACGGCGTGGGTCTAACACCGGATCCTGCCAACCGTGAAGGTTTGTGAGAGAGAGAGACGGTGGAGAAGAGGGAAGAGGATGATGAAATTCCCCACCGATCGAGGCTTCTTGTAGCCTCCGATTGCTGGGAAAGGCGGGCGGTTGTAACCGCCCCCCATCAGGCGTTACGAACGCCTGCACGACGGTGTAATGCCCCCCCCCCCCCCCCCCCCCCCTCCGTTTCTCTTGGGAGTGGGGCGGTTATCACACATACAGTATGACCCGACTATATTATCAGTTTTTAAGATACATTTCTTTTAACTTCCATCTCTTATCATTAGAGAAGGCCTCTCTGTTCATGATAATGTGGACATGAATTCCCATGTCTGGGAAACGGGCCGAGCTTAATTAGATTTTGCAGTCCAAGAGTAATACGCAAGAATTTACAGATCAAAAGTCTAAAACCCAAACAAACCAATCCAATTACGAAACTAGATGGAAATCATGGAATAAGGGCCTGGTTGACTAGTCTTCTGGTCAGACTGGCTTGTCTAGTCCAGGTTTAATAACTATAACTAAAAATAAACAAGTAATCATGATTATATATATTGCTAATGCTTGAACAAATTGTTGGTAGAAATACATTAAAAGATAAATGAACCACTGCTGAAAAGTCCAGTTGTGATCATAGCTGTTGCTAAAAGATAGGCAATTTTTTACTAAAAGCATCCAGTTAATACAATTGTAAATATCATTAATTATATGTTTTAGCATTAGTTATGTAAATTGTTGCTAATCCGTCACTGGTAACAAGACTCTCTGTGATGGTTTTACTATTCCTACTAAAAATTTTAGCAATGGCCTTTTGGGAGGGTTTTAGTAAGCATTTTTTTAATCATTAAAAAAAAAGATACGTGGTATTATCATTGTGTGCTTGGAATTATTCTCACCATTTTTGGAGCGAAAATGCTTGAGTAGCTTAAAAAATGTAACTCCAAATATCTCTCAGCTTGTGAAAAAGTCGAGATATTTCAAATTGTTTATTGACCCGGACAAAGTAAGGAATACCTCTGAAATGATTTCAATTTTGGACCTAAAACATATAATAGTTCCGAGTCGAATATTTTTAGAAAGAAAATCTTTTATCTCATGGTAGCTTGCTCCAATCCCCTTACGAAACTTTCATTATTAAGTTAGCCATACACTTCACATATTTCTAACGATTCACAAGGCATCATCAAATGATACAAGTTTTGGATAAGGATTTATAACGCACTAGAACGTCCTTGTTGATGATTCTTTACTCTGACAACATCTAGGGCTTCTCGAATAATATGATATCTCACACCTAATAAATCCTTAACCCTTCCTCCTCTTACTAATACTACAGAATATTCTTATAAATTATGGCCAATACCAGATATATAAGTAGTAATTTCAAATCTAGAGGTTAATTGTACTCTGACAACTTTACGTAAGGTAGAGTTTGAATTTTTAGGGGTGATTCAAAAGCTACACTGCAATTAATTAGCTTTTGCTTAGAATTATAGTTATCAATTCTTCTAGAGACATGGTTGCAAACCATTAACACTTTTTCTTATATTGCTAATATTAATATTAATAACCAAAGAAACTTTAATATTAATATTAATGCAGCATCATAGACTTCCATCCTAGTCTCATGCGTATTGCATGCATTCCAGATTTCAGGGAAATGAAACTTTGGTGTTCAAACATAAGATAGCATTGGTTATGAAATAAGTTTGGAAAGAATATGATTGATCTATTCAGACAAATTTTAAGGGACAGGATTTATTAGGATAAGTTATGTTTTTTTAATATTTGGTTGGAGGGGTAAATGTAGTGGTAGAACTGAGCGTATTGAATTTTATGATGATTTAAATTTTATTATATAAAAAACTTATTTTTTCATTTTTTTTACATAGTTATAAAATAAATAAAAATAAAATAATAATTAGAGGGATAAGTTTTTGTATTCTGGTTCCATTCGGCAAAGATTCCGCGGCGTAAAGTCATGCGTAGGTAGTATTTACTTTTATTTCTTGTTTTTTTTTTAATAGTGATAGCGCTGAGAGCTGGTCGTCCGAGTCCAAGAGAAAAAAGCGGGATCCCCAGGAACCGGAGCGAGGGTCAGTCGGCGTACCTCAGCTCTCATTCTTTCCGATATTGATTTCGGGCTCCACTCGCAGTGGGGAAGGGAGAGATTGAGAGCGAGAGAGGGAGCGATGGGCAATTTGATGAGTTCTTTCTTCAACAAGGAGCCTCCACCGCCCATGGTGCTGGTTCCCCCCATCTTCGACTTCCCTCCCCTCTCGGCGCGCACCAGGTTCTCTTCTTTTTCTTCTTTGGTTTCCCCTCCGGTTTTCATGCTTTTCTTCTCTCTTTTTCTGATTATTCTCGATTCATTTAGGGACCAGATGGCTTATTTTTGTTGCCCTTGCTCGTCTCTGCTGAGAGTTCCTGTTTTTCTGCACTAATCTTAGAAATCCACTCACCCACACACACCAAACCCCCCGCGGGCCGTATTTTTTATGGTTTTGGGTTTATTTTGATGGAATTTAGTCTGGTTCTTTGTACTTAATAATGTACCTCAGAATGCATGACACCTATTTGGCTTTTTGGCGCATGACATTGTTTTTCAGATACTTATTGCTCCAACGTCTCGCCATGTTGAATTGATATACTTATTGCTCCAATGTCTCGCCATGTTAAACTTTTTTGTAAGTTGGTGATATTATTTGATTATTCTGGCGGGAAATTAGTTACCCATGGGTAAAGATGGAGTTTGTATGCAAAGGAAATTGAAAATAGATTAGTACGAAGTTGCAGATCAGTCGAAGTTTCAGAAGATTTATGCAATTTTGATGATTTAGTAGGGAATATTGATCGATGCCTTTCAGTTATCGACGCTAAGTGGTTAATATGTTGATAATGAGCATTGTTATAGGTACAGTGGTGTGCATCAAATGGCTGGAATGGGAGTCCCCAATTTTTATTTTTATTTCAGAATCCAACTCTCCCTAACCAAATAAAACTCCAATTCCAACGTTATTAGAGCTTTCTTTGCACTTGCTCGGCCAAATTCGGAGAAATTCAGGCCGAATTGTGCTTAACTTCCTGTAAGATTATTTCCTGCAACAGCAGCATCTTGTGAAATTAATGGGCTGGGCCGGGCCTCCATCCAATGTCTAATAGGCTAAGACGGAAAAGATCTATACAGAAGTACATCCTCGACCAGCGGCCGCTACGAGGGTTGCGTTCCCCCAAACTGCCGCAAATCCTATGGTCTTTGGTCTAATTGCCGGTCCCCGGCCACCCATGTGCACGATGACTTGTCTGTCTTGAATCTGAGCAAACCATTCTAGTCTGGCTCATTACACAAGATTTAGCATGGTTCTCAAAATTATTTGTTATGGCATCCGGAGTTATGATTTGCTATATAACACTATACTATCTCATACGAGTCGTATCAAACCATATTGATTAGTTGTTGAGACTCGATATCTTCTTCATATCAAGTGTTGGTATCAAAATATATGCCATACTGATAATCAATCGGTATGGAATATACCGGTTGGATGCCTGTAGAGGATCCGGTACCAAGATTCAAACTTCAGTACATTTCTTCATCATTTAATTCTATCTCAAAACCAAGTGAAGCTGTAATCTCTGCTGAGTCAAAGAAGGTTGAAAAAGGCTTTTCCTCTCTATTTACCTGTCCACAAAAGCTAAAATTTTTAGCATAGAGGCAGAAGATTTTACATGTGAAAAATAAAAAATAATTAAAATATTACTCCCAATGCAATGCACAAGCTATCTTTGGACTTCTGTCAGCCATGCAGGCTGACAACTGCTGCTTCGATTTTTACAAACCTAGAGCATCGCTAACAGGAAAAAGATAGCATAAACGCCCAATGTCCGAAGCAGATCAAAAATGAGACCTCTACCGCCCAGCACAAGATCACCAAGATGTTTCTTATCATACGAGCGTAATGTTGGGGAAATCAATTGTCTGTACCCTTGCCTGCTTCTTACTGTTTTTAGCAAAACATAGATCCTATAATTTGCCACCATACCAGCTAAAAGAGGGGCTCCGAGAGCAATGATGCATAAAAGAATGCTGATACGCTTGCAGCTGGGAGGCAACACTGCATGTATACCCATCGCGAATGCAGCGGCCATGCCCGCAAATGCCACCCATAGACAAAACGCAGCTCCTGTAAGGGCTTGCATGCGAGTATGTCGATCAACTATCGACGTTCCTGCATACATGATGTCACGCCCCAAATCCGGATCATAACACGGCCGTGCTATTGCTATCTTATGCACACAATAACACGAAGCCACATAAAATTTCATAATAAAAATAAATAGTTTCATTTGCTAATGTCATAACATTAGTGAAGAAGTTGGAACAGTACAGAGCTTCTAAAATTTGATTATTTAACATTTTCAATTACCCCAATCCTGAATAACATCAAGCTTTCTGCTCCTAGTGGTCTTATTCATCTGTAGAAAAAAGTAGATAAAAAGTATGAGCTACACAGCTCAGTAAGTAACCAGGTACTATCTTATTGGATCAAGTACAATTATGCCAATGCAGTGATTAAAAAGCCAACAGTTGTAGTAAAATAAAACATTTATATATGATATACACAAATCAGGTCATAAAGCAATGCATGTTCTATCCATAAAAGTTCATAATCATGATAATGCGAGTCATATAAAAATATTGCCATTTATCCATACTTTATAAAACATACTCTCAGACGGATGTGCTGCTATGGTCACTATAATCCCGTGACAGGGCCTGTTAATCTTAGTCGACTAATTCTGTTATTCGTTACCAACTTTAACCCGTTGGCAGAGGGCCTGTTATTCTTTGGATGCTAGCTCCAGGGTGTCGACTGGCCTCTATTTCTAGAGGTGGTCATAGCTATCTGAGAGTTCATAAATCATATTCTTTTTCTTTCATAAATCATAATCATCATAAATAGGTTTGAAAATGATAAATGGCATTATATAATTTAAAATGCATAAACATGCCTCAAATATCATTTTTCATACAGCCTAACATAATCATAATTTCATAACTCATACACCATCAAATATTCATGAAGGATGCTCTTTAATCAAATTCATGAATTACATGCAATCATATACTTGATCCTAGTTTTGAGAAAAATATATCATAAGCAATACATTTTCATAATGATGAATAAACAATAATTTAAAAACTTTAAGATCAGTGCCAAGGTTACTTACAGCAATATGCTTTCCAATTTCTTACGTCCGGGTGACAAATCCTTGATCACCTAAATAAATCACATAGGGGTCACATTATTCTCTATTTATTTCATAATTTTCTAATTTATCATAACATGAATTTACTTGCTTGGATCTCAAGTCCAATTTATTTAATTTAGAGCCCTTGGCCTCGATTTAGAACCAGATTGGGTTCACGTAGGTCAATTGGGTCTTTAATTAAAGAATTGGGCTCAGTTCCTGATTGGGTCTAGCCCTATCGGGTCAATTTGGTCTTCTGATTATGTTATTGGGCTCAATTTCAAGTCCAATTAAGTTTAATTTTGGTCCAGGATCAATGTGGCTCATCTAGGCTTGAGTCAGGGTCAGCCCAAAGTCAATTCGGTCTCAATTTAGTTAAACTGGTTTTGAATTGGGCTTGATTCATATTCAATTTGGGTCTGCTGAGACTAACTCAGCTTAATTAGGTTCAGATCCAACTCAATTGGGCTTAATTTGGTTCAGATTTAACTCAATTTATAGTTTGGGTTCGTCCGAACTTAGCCTAATCTGACTGGGCTCGGTTTTAATCAAATTTGGCTAAACCCATTTTTTTTATTTTATTTGGGCCTAACAGGTTCGGATCCGTACCCGGATCAGACCCGTTAGGTCGGACCCGTTAAGGGTCTCTCACTTTTTTTTTTCCTTTCCTTTTCTTTTCTTTTTCTTCTTTTCTTCTTTTTCTTTTCTTCCTTCTTCCTTCCCGAACCTTCTTCTCCCTTTTTTTTTTTTCTTTCTTTTTCTTCTCCTCCTCTTCTCTTCTCCCGATTTCTCCTTCCCCCTTTCTTCCCATTTCTTCTCCCGTGGAGGGAGGAGGGCGAGCTCGGGAGGCTTGGGAGGAACGAGCTGCGGCCGATGGCGCCCGGCGGCCGGCCTGCGGCGCCCACGACCACACCCGCGGCCGTGCCCGTGGTCGCGCTCGGGGCGCATCGGCGGCCTGCGGCCGCATCTGCATCCTGCTGCCGGCGACCCGCGTCCCACGGCCGACGACCCGCGGCCCACGGCCGAGGCCGGCGCCTGCGATTGCAGATCAACCACCGGTAAGTTTTTTTTTTTCCTTCTTCTCCCGCGGACGGGAGATCTGGCTTGGGGAGGGCCCGAGCCACAGCCGGCGGCGCTCCCCGGCCTGTCAGCGGCACCGGCCGCCCCTTGCGACCGCTGCGGCTTGCGGCTTCCTTTGCCGCCCCGGCTTGCGGCCGACGCAGCTCACGGCCACCGCAGCCGGCGCCCCTACCCTTTTCCTTTCTTTTCTTTTTTTTTTTAACTAGATCTACAAAATAAATTATGAAGAAGGGCTTTACCTGCTCTGAAGGGGATCGTTCGTCTCCTACTCCGGCGATGCAGCCCTCTGCTCCGACGGCGTGGGTCTAACACCGGATCCTGCCAACCGTGAAGGTTTGTGAGAGAGAGAGACGGTGGAGAAGAGGGAAGAGGATGATGAAATTCCCCACCGATCGAGGCTTGTTGTAGCCTCCGATTGCTGGGAAAGGCGGGCGGTTGTAACCGCCCACCATCAGGCGTTACGAACGCCTGCACGACGGTGTAATGCCCCCCCCCTCCGTTTCTCTTGGGAGTGGGGCGGTTATCACATTCTCCCCTCCTTATTAAAATTTCGTCCTCGAAATTTACATACCTGTATTCTCAAAGAGTTGCGGATGTCTTGCTCGCATATCCTCCTCAAGTTTCCATGTGGCCTCTCTCTCCGAATGGTTGCTCCACTGAACTTTCACATAGGGGATGATACGTCGCCTCAGGACCTGCTCCTTATGATCAATGATGCGTAAAGGATACTCTTCATAAATCAGGTCTCTATCAATCTGCAGGGGCTCGTGCTGTACTATATGGCTGGGATCAGGAATGTATCTCCGTAGAAGAGAAACGTGAAAGACATTATGCACATTGGATAACTCTAGTGTGAAAGCTAGTTTGTAAGCAACCTCCCCTACTCTGGAAAGGATCTCAAAGGGTCCAATGTAGCGAGGATTCAATTTACTATGTCTTCCAAATCTTGTAACACCTTTCGAGGGTGAAACTTTTAAGAATACAAAGTCCCCCTCCTGAAATTTCACTTCTCTTCTTTTCTTATCTGCCCAGCTTTTCTGTCTATCTTGAGTTACCTTGAGCCTTTTTCTGATCAGTAGAATCTTCTCTCTAGCACTCTGAACTAATTCAGGGTCCAACAACTTCTTCTCTCCAACATCATCCCAATGTAGAGGAGACCGACATTTTCTTCCATACAAGGCTTCATAAGGTGCCATCTGGATGCTAGAATGATAACTATTATTGTAAGCAAACTCCACTAGTGATATATGATCATCCCAGCAACCTCCCAGATCAACAGTACTAGTCCGCAGCATATCCTCCAGGGTCTGGATCGTCCTCTCTGACTGACTATCAGTCTGAGGGTGATAAGCAGTGCTAAGTCTCAGAACAGTGCCCATAGCAGTCTGGAAGCTTCTCCAAAATCCAGATACAAAGCGGGGGTCCCGATCAGATACAATGCTTACTGGTACCCCATGTAAGCGCACAATATCATCAATATACCTCCGAGCCAGCCTATCAAGTGAAGTGCCAACCCTAAAGGGTAAAAAGTGAGCTGACTTCGTGAGGCGATCAACAATCACCCACACTGCATCATTCCTTCTTACTGTCCTCGGAAGCCCAGTAACAAAATTCATAGTAATGTGCTCCCATTTCCACTCTGGAATCTCTAATGGTTCTAGCAAACCAGCCGGCCTCTGATGCTCAGCTTTTACTTGCTGACATACCAAACACCGAGCTACAAATCCTGCTATCTCTCTCTTCATGCCGTTCTACCAGAAATGTTTCCGTAAATCTCTATACATTTTAGTGCTGCCGGGATGAATAGAGAAACGAGACTGATGAGCTTCCTCCAGAATCTCTCTTTTTAGATCAGCATCCATGGGCACACATAATCTACTGCCAAAACGTAGAGTACCATCCGGGTGTATTCGGAGTTCGGGTCGTAACCCTCTCTCTACATCATTTCTAAGCTGACATAAATGTGCATCTGTCTGTTGAGCAGCTTTTATTCTTTCTATCAAGGTAGGTTGCACCAACAAACTAGCCAACATACTTCCAGCACCCTTGGTAATCACCTCGATCTGCATCATATCAAAATCTTTCAAAATCTGCTTCTGAGTGGTAAGCAAAGATATGGAGCCCACTGCTGACTTCCTACTGAGAGCATCTGCCACAACATTAGCCTTTCCCGGATGATATTTGATGCTTAGATCATAATCTTTTAGTAGCTCAAGCCATCTTCTTTGCCTCATGTTTAATTCCTTCTGAGTAAATATATACTTTAGGCTTTTATGATCAGTAAAAACCTCACAAGGCTCACCATATAGATAATGTCGCCAAATCTTCAGAGCAAAAACCACTGCTGCCAACTCCAAATCATGTGTCGGATAGTTCTGCTCATATGGCTTCAACTGTCTAGAGGCATAGGCTACTACTTTATCATTCTGCATTAGTACACAGCCCAATCCTTTCTTGGAGGCATCACTATAGATGATGAAACCCCCAGTACTGGTTGGCAAAGTAAGAATAGGAGCAGATACCAGCCTTTGCTTTAGCTCTTGAAAACTTTGCTCACAATCTTCACTCCATACAAATTTTGCTCGTTTTTGGGTCAGACGAGTCAAAGGAGTAGCAATCCGAGAGAATCCTTCCACAAATCTTCTATAATAACCAGCCAAACCCAAGAAGCTTCTGATTTCAGTGACATTTGTAGGACGAGGCCAATCCACCACTGCTTCTATTTTCTTTGGGTCCACTGACACCCCTTCTTTAGAGATTACATGACCAAGAAATGCAATACTATCCAGCCAGAAATCACATTTGCTCAGTTTGGCATATAATCTATTCTCGTGAAGAATCTGTAATACCACTCTCAAGTGATCTTCATGTTCTTCTTTGCTCTTAGAATAGATCAGTATATCATCAATGAAAACAATAACAAACTGATCCAAATACTGCTTAAAGATCCTGTTCATCAGATCCATAAAAGCAGCTGGCGCATTGGTTAGTCCAAATGGCATAACTAAAAATTCATAGTGCCCATACCTGGTTCGAAATGCAGTCTTCGGCACATCATCTGCTAGGATTTTCAATTGATGATACCCAGATCGCAGATCTATCTTGGAGAAGACTTGGGCACCTTGTAGCTGATCAAATAAATCATCAATCCGGGGCAGAGGGTATTTGTTCTTCACTGTCACCTTGTTCAACTCCCGGTAATCAATACACAGCCGCATACTTCCATCCTTCGTCTTGACAAATAGTACAGGAGCTCCCCATGGTGAAACACTCGGGCGGATGAATTTCTTCTCTAGAAGTTCCTGTAGCTGAACCTTCAACTCTCTCAGCTCTGCCGGGGCCATCCGATAAGGAGCCTTCGAGATAGGCCCAACACCCGGTAAGAGATCGATCCGAAAATCAATCTTCCGATCAGGAGGTAATCCAAGTAGATCATCAGGGAATACTTCTGGATACTCTCTCACAACAGGGATATCCTCTAGCCTTGTTTCTTTTGTAGTGTCTACCACACAAGCTAGGTAGGCCTGACACCCCTTTCTGAGGGCCTTCCTTGCATTCATTGCAGAGATAATGTGCAAAGAGGGATTCTTAGTGGGTGCATCACCCTGATAGAAGATTTCCTGTTCATCAGGTATCTGAAACACTACCCTCTTGCCAAAGCAATCAATGTGAGCATGATATTCAGACAGCCAATTCATACCAAGGATGACATCAAAATCATACATGTCTAACAGTACTAAGTCAGCCAAAAATTTTCTGTCCTCTATCTGAATTGTGCAGTTTTTATGAACAGAATCCACCACTACTGTCTTCTTGAGAGGGGTAGCAACAAGTAAAGGCTCATCTAACTTATCAGGCATAAGATGCAAGGATGCAGAGAACTTGGAGGATATAAAGGAATGTGTAGCACCAGAATCAAATAGTACTGAAGCATCAACAGAGTTGATGGGAATCATACCTGCCACAACTCTGTCACTGGCACTAGCATCCTGTCGTGTCAATGCGTACACCCATGCAGCTCCTCTCTGCATCTGATCAGTTGATCTAGAAGGTCCAGATTCAACTTTCTTTTTGTTCGGGCAATCTCTGGCTATGTGTCCTGGCTGCCCACATATAAAACAGGCTCCCATCCTTTTCAAGCAAGGACCAGAATGCATTTTGTCACAGTAATAGCAAGCCTTAAATTTCTTCTTCTTGTTAGGAGGGCCTTCAAAGTTTCTTGATCGGTTCATTAGATTCCTTGACGTCTCGGCCCTTTTCTGTTCACCTCTTTCCTTCCCTGATTTCTTCAGATCTGCTTCTACCTTCAGTGCTCTCTCCAGGGCCTCTCCGTAGCTGGTAAAAATCAGAACCGACAACCGGGATCGAATTTCGTCCCTCAAGCCTTGCTCAAATCTATTAGCCTTGCTTCTCTCAATCTCTATCATCTGAGGGCAGAACCGACCCATCTTAGTAAATTTGTTGGCATATTCTAGCACAGTCATATCATCTGTCTGCCTCAGCGATAAAAATTCATTTTCTTTAGATATTCTTACTGACTCAGGAAAATACTGGTCATAAACATCTTCTTGAATTCCTCCCATGTCGGTAGCTCATCCTCACCCTCGAGTGCAGCTTCAATAGCCGTCCACCAGAACTCTGCATTCCCCTTCAGCATAGGAATAGCCAATCTGACCTTTACTTCTTCGGGATATTGCAAGGCTTTGAACATCTTCTCTATCTCCCGAATCCAGGTCTCAGCAACCAGAGGGTCAGCTCCACCGTCAAACATAGGTGGGTTGAGCCTACGGAATCGCTCATAGTAGGACTCAATGGACTGTGCAGGTCGGACAGTGGCCTGCACCTGCTGCTGCATCTGCATCTGCATCTGCTGCTGCACCTGCTGCTGCATCTGCATCTGCTGTTGCATCTGTTGCTGCATCTGTTGCTGTATTTGCTGCTGCATCTGAAGGAGCTGAGTCATCACCTGACTTGCTCCTGCAAAATCGGCCTGGGTGGCAGCTGGGTTAGGAGTTTGCTCGGCTGGCTGCCTGACAACTCCTCTCCCTCTTGCTCCTCTCCTCCGAGCTGCAATATTTGCCAAGACTTCATTCTCTCTGTTCCTCATTTTCACCTATAAAAAAAATATTAGCATAATTCAATTAACTAATTTTCTTTATTTTGAATATGCCGAATTTAATTTAACGGGACTTAACTACCCATTTCCCTTACTAAAACTCTTTCTCTTTTTTTTTTTACCCTTTATTAAACCTATTGCTCTGATACCACTAATGTCACGCCCCCGCCTCTGCGAGGCACGTGAGGCACCTAGTGCCCACGTGGGGGCCACATGAGGGGGTACCACGGAGCTCCCCTGCCAGATATTGTCCGGTTCTGGGGCTTCACGCAAGCGTCCTTCACCCCTCCCCGGTTTTGTTTTCCACCCAAAACGCGTCTGCAGGATTAGGAGATACCCGCCTCATATGCTCAGGCTCTGGAACGAGTCTTTCCGATGTGGGACTATTGACATTTAGTGGTATCAGAGCCGAGGACGGCTCTTGTCCGATGGTGGGAAGGGTGTGAGGCCCAATAGTCCCACATCGGAAAGACTCGTTCCAGAGCCTGGGCATATGAGGCGGGTGTCTCTTAATCCTGCAGACGTGTTTTGGGTGGAAAACAAAACCGGGAAGGGGTGAAGGACGCTTGCGCCCCAGAACCGGACAATATCTGGCAGGGGAGCCCCGTGTTCCCCCCTCATATGGCCCCCACGTGGGCACTGGGTGCCTCACGTGCCTCGCAGAGGCGGGGGCGTGACAGTATGCATGCGAACCATCATGAGTGTTCATTTATATTTAGTCACAGCTATCTCAAGTGTTGGTAAAAAAGTTGACAAATAGGTCATCCTCACTGTCATTCTATAGAACCGTTCATAAGATTTTTACCTCATATGGCTCTTCGTTCAATTTTTTTAAAGTAATTAGATCCTTTTCTTCATTCGAGAATCTCCTCCCTTCTTCCACTACGTCTTGAAAAGTAACTAAGACCAATTCAGTCACATTTCATGTTCTAATTGAACACTTTTCCATTTACGATCAAAGGAAAAGATTATTCCTTTTACCAAACATATGTGGATCAAATCACAATTCTATAATAAGAACAAAAATCTTTCTTGATCAACTTCTTTGCCCCTCATTCTTCGAGAATCAGAAAGATCTTTTTCAAGTTTGAATTTGTTCATTTGGATCTGAGCTCTTCTATCTTTTACTTATTTTTTTCTATTTACTTTTTTTTGCTTTATTCTTTATTTCATTTCGATTTTCTTTCCCTCTCTTTTCTTTTTTATTCTTTTCCATCATTCCTTAAGTCCCATAGGCTCGTTGATCCTGTAAAATCTGACCCATTTTCTCATGAGCAAAGAGCACAAAATCAATCAGATTGATTTTTCGATCAAAACGAAGTACTATGTGAAATCTTTAGTTTTTTCCTTTTCCTCTGTCCCTATTCTATAGGTATACCATTTGAATCAATAGAGAACCTTTTTTTATATGAATCGATATTATTACATTCCAATTTCTTCCCAATACCTCGCAAGAAAAATCTTGAATTGGATCCAAAATTGACGGGTTAGCATAAGCTTATCCATACAGTTATGCACTCTTCAAATGGAAATCAATTTCCGACCTAGCTTTCATGCTTTAGTGAGTCATTCGAGATCCTTTTGATGACCTATATTATGTTGAAGAGATATTTATATGATCCGATAGGAGTTGTATTTCTATTACTATTAAATTAATAAATAAAAATGAAGTAGTTAATGGTAGGGTTACCGTTATCCTTGTTCTTGTATATGTTTTTAAGAAAAGGAATTTATCCATTTTATTATTTTTAGAGGTCTCAAAAAAAGGATATGGAAACACATAGAAACTCTTGAATGAAAATTGAAATAAATGTAGCTCAAGTTTCTTCGAAAATATAAGATCTTTGGCGCAAGAAGAAGGGGCAATCCATATTATCTTGACTTAGTTCTGCTTACCTTCTTTTTCTAATAATACCGAGTTAAGTTTTTCTCCGATCCGTATCGAATAGAATATGCTAAACAAAATCTTTATGTAAAACCTACTCGATTTAGATCGAAAAAATCATATGGATTTTATGAAACCATGTGCTATGGCTCAAATCCATCGTCAATTCTATTTTTCATTGGAGTAGTAGACAATAGAATCTAATCTTTGGTATTATTTTACCATCCATAATAGTGCAAAAAAGGTGGTCTTACTCGAGTTATTCAGAAATAGTGCTGTTGAGTTTCTCGTAATACCTTCGTCACTCCGTTGAATTGGCATCTTGAACTGTGCTACTTAACGATGTACCAAGTGATGGGTGGAAGACGATTGAGAGACTTTGTGGAGTGATTTTTTTTGAATCAACAAACTTCCATAAATAAGGCTAATAAAAACATGCCTTTATGCCTTTTAAGATTCCTCAGTTCCATCCTAGCATAGGTAACCGTTTTTCAAATATAAATAGGTATTGATGCTAAAAAAAACTGAATACTTATGCCTTAACCATTCGTCATTGCAAAAGGGAAAAAGGATATTAGCAAATAAAAATTAAAGGAACTTTGTCTTGATTTTTTTTTCGTTGACCAAAATCGGTAGAGTCCTTTCAAAATCACCTCAAGTGTCCACTAAAAACTTAGGAGTGATGTACTTCCTCGTCAGGTCTTCGCGAGCAGATATGTTGAAGGTAAGTTTTTAAGTGGTTAACCAGTTATTATTTTACCCATGCATTCTCGAGTAGGAAAACAAGAATGACCTTCCCAAAATGATTAACTTTGATTTTGCGTTTTTTTAGGAAAGAATTTTGATCTTATTGCTATATTGATGCTTTCTAGCTAGAAGACCCTTGTATCAAAGTGTAAATGGTTTCTTGACCTATTTTTTCAGCCTTGTCATGCAATAGCTTTTATCATCTTGTAGTGTCTATATGATAACTGGTTTTTTCTATTTGAGAAATGAATTTCTACAAATATTGTATCTTTAGTTGCTTCTATCTTTTCTTTTATTTTGAGAAAAGATTGGCCAATTCTAATCACTATCTTTGAGAGTTACAACAGCAATTAGTCAAAAAATGGAGTAAAAAGGAAAAGGAACAAGACAAAGGAGAGGAGATCAACAAGAGGATATGAATGAAGAGGAAATAGCTAGAGAGAAAAGACGTACAGGAAGATACTAAGAAGAACTAGATCGAACACCTAGCTCCTGGGAAAACAACTATAGACTCTTTGCAATAGTGGGAGAAGCCATAAGTGATCTAGTCCTTGAGGAGGGAAAAAATACAGTGGATTCCTTTTACAAAAAATCTTTAATTCCTTTCTTACCAAACATTCTAGAAAACGAACATTAGAACCAGACGGGGGAGCATTTTAAAATCTAACATTTCAGTTTGTAGTTCTGAAAAAGAAACTTTTTTATGGAGGGTTTCAACTAGTCGAGGCATGCTGATTGCTTACGCTAGTTTGTTTTTCACCAAAAAACACTTCTTATATCAGGTTTCAATTAATCCCGGAACGCAGCACGTCTAGCCGAGAAAAACCAGTCATGGCAAGTTATAACGACACTTTATGCAGAAAAAGCTTCATATTTTTATTGAAAAAACTCATTTTTGCATTTTTGTTTAATATCTCATGACAAGAAATAAGTAGAAAATCTTTAGTTAGATCAAAAAGAAGATAGAAGATAGGTTATGTTTGATCATATTGGACGAGAAATGGATAGACTAAGTCTTTTTTTTTTCTCCCTATAGAATTCAGGCTGGCCTACTATAAAGTTATTTTGGATATTTATAAATATAGGTATAGCTTAGTCTGATTTTTCTGATTATACTGGCCCTCGAATCCTACGGAATTTTCAGCCCAATCATCCAACCAAGCTCTAATACAGCTTAATTTTCCAACTATCTCTAACAAAGACTAATGTCTTGCACATGTTATACACGTGACACGTGTGTGTATATATAACATGTGACACGTGTGTGTGTGTGTATATATATATATATAACATGTGACACGTGTGTGTGTGTGTATATATATATATATATATATATATATATATATATATATATATATATATATATATATATATATATATATATATATATATATATATATATATATATATATATATATATATATATATATATATATATATATATATATATATATAGAGAGAGAGAGAGAGAGAGAGAGAGAGAGAGAGAGAGAGAGAGAGAGAGAGAGAGCTCGATCGGATCTGGAGGCAAATTCGGTTGCCTCCATAGCCGTCGGATCTTGCACCAATTCTCGATAAAAAAAAGATGCTTTAATGTGACGAGATATGCTGCCCATGTCCGCGCCCATCTCTTGGTGCTCCCATTTGATTGAATATTTTATCGTAGATATTGGTGTCAGGATTTTATTAATTGAATATTTTAGATAGTAGCTTCCAAGGAGGGAGGGGGTTATATAGAGCACAGATCTCATAGGTTTATAGCTAGGAATCCATACATTGCTTGAAGAATATCGTAGTGAATGTCAATAGCTCTTCCCTTCTTTTATTTTATTGAAGCCCTTTCGTCAAAATCCCATTTCGCTTCTTCACATGGTCATGCAATAGCTTTCAACATCTTGTTTGCTGGATCTGTAAGGGAATTGTTTTTTCGCATCATGAAATGTTTTTTAATTAAAAATTATTTTATAGCTTTGTGTCTTTTTTATCATTGGCAATAACATCATTTTTTTTAATTGCTTCTACTTTTCCTCCATCATTCTTCAAGTTCCAGGTATAAGAGCTCCATCCCAATGCCTTGAAAGATCTCTCTCTCTCTCTCTCTCTCTCTCTCTCTCTCTCTCTGTGTGTGTGTGTGTGTGTGTGTGTGTGTGTGTGTGTGTGTGTGTGTGTGTGTGTGTTTGTATTATTTTTCCCTGTCTATGCAAGTCTTGCTCCCAATAAATTGCTATCGATTTATTCTTCTAATGATCTTAAAATTTGCTAAAACTTTTAAAAATCTTCCAAAATTAATCTTCCCGAGATATAATAGAATGTGGCTTTGTCTATGTCCGTAAAATGCGATGACCAAAACCATTAATAGTGCAGCAATGGACCGTTATATGCTTAGAAAATAAAATTTAGAGCTTAGCTTTGCATTTATTACAGCAATGGTATATATGAGAAAAATAAAGGTGTTATAGAAACATGTGTTATATTAACTAACTAGCTACGGGAAACATATTAAGCACTTTTAAGGAAAAAAATGAAATAAAAATTAAAATTTATTTGTTTACGGACAAAATTTTTATATTTTTCTTATTTTTAATCTTGGGATTGTAATTAGAATTTTTTCCTTTTTTGGTTGGAGAATTAGATTATGTCTTTATTTGTTCATTATAGTCAGGATTATGTCATACTTGCTTGCAGTTAGGGCTGTAATTAGGTTGTTTTCTTAACCGAGTTTTTTAAACCTTTTCCCTGTATTTATTCATTACTGGGAATAAATTTATGCACGTAGATCCATGTCAGATTGCACACGTACCAGTAGTTGCGCACTGAATTATTGTAAATTGGCGTCTTTTAGGCGTTCATGAAGGCTTGGACGATTGCCTGCATATTTAGCACTGGGTGGCCAACAATTCTCATCCCTTCCGGAAAGACGTTCCTGTTGAGCCCATTGACATTCGAAGGCCCCTGTCTTTACGCCAGCGTCCATGTTCGGGTATAATATACATTTAACTGAAGACATTGGGCAAGGATTTCAATAGAGCTGGCAACGGGAGTTGGCTTTTCTTAATTTTTTGACATGAGGAAAGTTTTCTCGCAGGTCGAAGGAAATGTTGTGGCACCTGACAAATTGTGGACCTCCCCAAAATACCACTAGTTGGATCACATTCAGAGGCATCACTGCTTTCACCGTCGATGGTAATGGCCAGATTGACGACCGAGGTTCCGTCGGGTGAGACTGCAAGAAGAAAATATCTCCTCATTTTTCCCCCCTTCAAAGCTTATAGCCTGATATTTCCCCTCTTTTTAACTTTTATTGCAGAAATGTGATGACGTGCCTTCCATAATACTTTCGACAAAGAGAAGTTGTTTTGTTTAGTTTGTTTTCTATCAAAGGCAAGTTGTATATTTTGATAATTTGGAATCCCACCCTTTTTTTGTGGTGTCTCGTAATTGCCAGATTAATCATTGTTCTTATGACAGGCATTTGGTATCTTACGCTGTGCGGATTTGACCATCGCGGGCGTCTCCGGAAGACAGCCCGACTGATGGCAACAATTAAAATGTCCCAGCCCAACCTGAATTTTTTATGGATCTTCTTCAATCTCCAGGTATCCCTAAAGACGAAACGAATGAGGAACAATTCCTCTATTTTATTTATTTCTAAAGAAATCCTACAATTGCTTAAGATGCCAGCAGGATATATAGAAAAATATAAGTAGCTTCCTCTACTTCATGAATGCAGGAACCAACCCATATTTATTTAAGGAAAGCAAGCTACAAGTGAACATGCAGAGGACTGTCAGAGCTCAAGAAACATTAATATCAAATAAAAAAACTTCAAATGAGAGCAGAGCCATAGAAACATCAAGGCCAAAATGGTGGAGGTCATAATAGACTAGGCCCTCCCTTGGCATGGTTTGAATTCTCTTTCACCTATACTATGGGGGAGTACTAATTGCTACGGCATGGTAGCTACTTAAGTCACATTTAGTAGAGTTTTCATCTGTAAAGTTTTGAGCAGTAAAACTTGTGCAAATTAACTTTTTATAAAAAGTTATCTACTATTTGATAACTACATTTTTGAAGTGCTACGCAACTTTAAATCTGTTATGGAACCAAATTGAGAAAGTTAGTATCAAAATATAATTTGCATATATAATATTTTCAATTGGTTAACTATTGATACTATCAAAAGTTATTATTATAAAATATTCTTAAATAAATAAAAATTATTAAATTATTTATTTAATAAATATATTATTAAAATTATAACAATTTTATAGTATTTTTATATTATAATAATATAATATATTATACTAGCATTATAATAATATTATAATATAATAGTATTATAATAATATAATAAATATATTATAATAGAATTATTATATTGCAATATAAAGCTGACGGAGACAATAATGTAAAAGAACACTTATGTAATTATGCTATCCAAAGTTGGATCACCTAGATCGCGACCCAAATTTTGATATTGTCTCTATAATAAAAAAGTACCCATGTCGCCACCTCAATGTCAAGTCCATCAAGCACAAATGCTTCTAGTTCAAATCAATTCATTATATAATCATAGTATCATGTAGCATCATGCACTGAGCTCTAAGAAAAGGTCGGCCATTTGCTAGTTTGTTAATTTAAGTTTAAACATAATTGGCACCTTGATGGTTGGATATAAAGAGATAAAAAGAACAACTATATGCATATGAAACCATAATAAAAGAAAATCCCACCAACACGTCATATAATCATGGTATCATGCACTAAGCACTAAGAAAGATCAGCCTTTTGCTAGTTTGTTGGTTTAAGTTTAAACATAATTGGTGCCTCCAATAGTGCTGCAATAATAAAAAAGTTCGCCATCATGGTAAAAAAGAAAGAAAAAGAAAAAAAAAGACCGCATGCCTATGAAACCATAATAAAAGCAATGACACCATCTTTATAAAGAGCTTTGATAAAGAGCAATGAGAAAGAATATATCCAAAGCCTCTAAATGGAGTTTAAACTTTGTTCTTGTATCACTCTATATTTTCTCTTTTGCCTCCTGTTGTAAACATTTTTTTTTGTTCTTTTTTAATAATTTGGTGGAAGCTCTTACCTTCCTCCTCTTACATCAAAAAGATTTCCTCCTTGCAGGTTAATTTCTTTTGTGTACCCTTTGTATATCCTTTTCTTGTAACCTCTTCTAATGTAAATACTCCTCCATCAATAAATTTGGATGGCTTTTGCTATCCCTTCAATTAGAGAGAGAGAGAGAGAGAGTAGTCCTTGGAGCACATGAAGTTGCTGGCCGAGAAGAGCATGAGTAGAGCACAGGCAGATTCCAATCTTGAAGTTCCTCGGAGCAAAGTCCAAACCCCTTCGCATAGCTATGAATCCTCAAGACAAATCTTAATAATGAACATCCATTTCTTAGGACAATAAATGCTAGTTGTTAACGAGACTTTGGTAGCCGGTCCACACGTTTTAGCTCTCATGTTTTCGAGAGCTTTAGAATTACTTTCACCTTTTGTACCAAAAATCAGAATTTTTAATAAATAAGTAAATGTTATCATCAACTAGCTAGGATGCTCACTCATAAGAAGTGTAACGTTAATGTTACCTAAACATGTACGGTTCTTAATCTTTCAGCCTATCTTTTTCTGTTTTTTCCTCCTCCCTCCTAAAATTTCTCTTGGACCGTAGAATGCAACAAGGTGCATTCTTAGCTGCTTGGCTTTAATTACAAAGGCTCTGTTTGGTTCACCAAGCGAATCGCATCCATAATTTCAAAAGGGTTGAAGAGAGCGCAGTCCTTGGAGCACAGAAAGCTGCTAAAACTATGGCCGAAGAAAGCATGGCTAGCAAAACAGCACAAACAAATTCCAATTTTAAAGTTAAGGGTGGCAATCGGGTCGGGTCATAAACGGGTCGGGTCACATGCAGGTCGGGTCAGAAAATCATAAACCTGAACCCAACCTGTTTATTAAACAAGTCAGAAATTACAACCTGAACCCGACCTGTTTATTAAACAGGTAACCCGACCCGACCCGTTTAACCTGTTTAATAAACATGTAACCTGTTTGCCCAACCCGACTCGACCTGTTTAACCTGTTTGCCCAACCCGACCCGTTTAACCTGCCTAACCCAATCTGTTTAACCTGCCCAACCCGACCTGTTTAGACCCGTTTAACCTGTTTAGATCTGTTTAACCCGTTTAACCTGTTTAGACCTGTTTAACCTGCCCAACAGTTAAACAGATTAAACGGTTTAAACGGGTCAGACATCTAAAATCCGTATCCGACCCAATTAATAAACAGGTTAAACGGGTCGACCTGTTTACGACCCGAACCTGTTTAGGCCAAACCCAAACCTATTTATGGCGGGTCAAACATGGGTCGGGTTGGCGAATCGGGTCATATTTTGCCACCCCTACTTAAAGTTCCTTGAAACAAATTCCAACCCTTTCGTATAGCCATGAATCTTAAATTGCTTGAATAAGCAAGATCAAGAGACAAAAGAATTTTGGATGAGTTACTACAACTAGATGATTTTTCTTCTGCTATCTTTTTGCCATTACCGATGCTTTTGGTGAGGAAAAATTAAAACCATTGGAAGAAGCACTTGTCAGCATGCATGGCTAATATATGTCCAAAGAAAAGCTTGTATATCGCATTAAGAACGATATCTTAGAAGCTTTCACGGAGGTGGCAATGAATGTTTGGTTCTTTTGGTCTACCGTGAATAGAAAGGATGCGAGTTCGGCAAAGCAGAGATCACAGCTTCATTGGATTTGAGAAAGAATTAAACTATACTAAAGTTTACAATTTTTCAATTTGAGAAAAGGTATGATACAACTCGTATCAGACAGTATAATCTTGCATAGCATATCATAAGTCTTTCTTCACGCTATAATAAGAGATTTTGAGCACTGTTGCTGGAAATTGGACCCGGGGGCAATCTTCGGTCGAGGAGAGGGAGTGGCGAGGGGTCACCACGGCGGGACGACGACCGGTCGGCGGGCGGCGCCCTCCTTCTGGGGCGGTCGGAGAGAGGGAGCAGCAAGTCCACACGGCGGGGCGGCAATCCGTCGGCGAGCGGCGTCCTCCGTCTAGGGTGCCTGCAAACAAGCCGGTGGCCGGGTCTTCCGGCGCCGGCCCTCCGACGCTCAAGTCAGGGAGGGGGCAAATTATGTTGAAGAGGAGCCAAAGTGTTTTTAGAGTATCTAATTTTTCCAACCCCCCGCCTGAGAAGCCAAGGTTCCCTTTTATAGGCGGGGGTCGGTGTACCTGTGATGTAACGGGGCGAGGCCGTAGTACGGCTCGGCATGCTGTCCAGGTCGGCGCACGATCAGACGAATTATTGCGTCGGTGTCGGAGGTATGGCCGAGATCAGAGACTTATCACAGTCGACTAGACTCTGCTGGGCTAATTTGCCGTGGAGAGCTGAGAATCCGTAGATGACAGGAGCCATGCGCATTAAATGCGGAGTAAGCCGGAGATCCGCATTAATTGTGGAGTAAGCCGGGGATCCGCATTAATTGTGGAGTAAGCCGGGGATCCGCATTAATTGTGGAGTAAGCCGGAGATCCGCATTAATTGTGGAGTGAACCGGAGGGTTACAGTAGCCATACGCAATAAATGCCGGAGGGGCGTCAGGGTATGGTCCTCGGCCGGACCTCAGGGGGGTATGACCGTAGTAGGTGGCTGACAAGAGTAGATTTTGAATATCAAGGTTTTCCCAGACCGAAGTCCTCGAGGTCGGCCGTCTTGAGGTCGGGCGTTCCGAGGTCGGACGCCGACTTCGGCTGTCCAGGGTCGGTGATTATGTGGCTTCTTAGGGGCATTTGTGTCATTTGGGGAAAAATCTTATTTTCCCAACACTACCCCCCGACTTCCGAGTTCGAGCGACTTGCGGGCTCGGACGTGGGAAGTAGAGTTTATCATTAAAGTTGGGGGGGGCGAATCTTGTCCGCGCCCTTGCGCTTCTCGGAGTTTTTATGGCGAAACCTGCGCCCTTTGGCGCCCCGAGGTTGCTTTATTCAGCGAGCTTATGATGAAGCTCGTATCATTACGCTTCTCGAAGCGGGGGTGGCGTCTCTTGGCTCGCCAAGATCGCTCTGTGCGGCGGATCAATGATGGGGGTCCTCGAATTCGTCGAGGCGGTGCCTCGATCCCGTAATCGAGACCCCTCGCTCATCAATGAGTGTGCCGTTACGGGGTCCAAAACGGACACGCGGCCTGACCTAAGGTCGGACGCTTCCGATTTCGTGTTACTGGATCATAATTCCGGGGAGGTGGAGGCCACATCGGGGCTCCACGTGTCCCAGATCTTATTAAATGAGGGGAGCGGGGGTGTCGTCCGCTTCGTTCTTCAAGGCGATTCGATTCTGTGGACCCATGATGAGGCCCCGGGATCCGATGGAACAGGGCTTCGATTTCGTACCCAATTTATTGATCCAGAGTGAATATGGTGCCTCGGCCTCCGAGGTCGACACGTGGCGCGACCCGGTCGGGGGATGGGAACCGACCCTGTTGATCTGGCCCGTCAGGGGGGTCTATATAAACCCCTTGAGGTTGCCCTAAAGGTTTTATTTGGCTGCCTCTTATTTTTGTTGTCTTTCTCCCTTGCTTCCTTCTTCAACCGAACCTTGCCGTTGGTGCCCGGAGCGATTTCCGGCGATGTCCAGTAGGTTTTCACCCTGTTTTAACTAGGGTTTCCTTCCTTTCTTCCTCCCCTATCTTCAGTTCCCCTTTATTTTTCTGTAAAAATGGGTTTGGGTCCCGAGGAGGTAGGGTCGAGTCTGTCAGAGGAGGAGCTGGAGTTGATCTGCTCCCGCTTCTTCTTCCAGCCCGGGTTTCGCCTTGAAACCGCGGGGCCGGAGGACAGGGTGACGCAGCCGCCCCCAGGTCGGATCGCGGTCTACCGCGAGACGCTCTGGGCTGGTCTGCGGTTTCCCGTTCACGAGTTCGTGAACAACCTGCTGGCCGAGTACCAGCTCGTCCCGGCGCAGTTGGCTCCGAACTCGTGGAGGACGATAATCGGGTTCTTGTCCCTGTGCTCGGGCACGGGATCCCGATCTCAGTGGGTCTTTTCCGCCGGTGTTTTCTGTTGAAGAAGAACCCGGCGGACGCAGGGTGGCTATACTTTGCCTTTCGGGGCGGTATGTCACTCTTTCAGGGCGCCCCTTCCTCGATTCATGAGTGGAAGGGGAAGTTTTTCTTCTTGGCGTCCGAGGCGCCTTGGGGGTTCGACCCGAGGTGGGGACACCCTCGGTTGAAGGCCCTCAACAAGCTCTCCGAGCCGTCGGGGAGGGAGCTGAGGACCCTAGACTCTCTGCGAGCCCTCGGGAGGGGCAACAACCTGACCGAGCTCCTGCAGGAGGGCGCCCTGGCGAGCGTGGGTCTGAGCTCGGCACGCCCCGAGGGTAAGGGTAGTTATATTACTTTCTTTCCTTGTCCTTTATTTTCACTGCTACTGGTCTGACACTTAGTGAAATTTTCGTTCAGACATTCCCTTCATGCCGACCAGCAACACATCGCTTTTTTCCCGCCTGAGGAGGCGAGAGGCCGAGGCCGGCGGAGCTATGCCTCAGCCTCGGAAGAGGGCGAGGTCAGACGGCGCCTCGACGTCGGCCGGGATGAGTGGCCCCGAGGGCGGGGGCCTCCACAGCCGACCCGAGGCGGGCACGGGTCGTCAGCGACGTGGGCCCATCAGCCCCTCCTTGCCCTGCCCCCATTGCCCAGCGGGGGGAGCCGTCCACGATCCGGCAGCAGCGCCCGGGACCTGAGCCGACTCGAGGCCCCGAAGCGAGCGGCTCCGGGACCTCGGGCTCGGGCATGCCGGGCCCTTCCCGAGCTTCCCGGGAGGAGTCAGTCGAGCCGGACTCCCCTATTCCCGAGGGGAGCTCGGCCATTCATAACGCCGAGGTCGCACGCTCCGTGTTTCGGCGTGCGATGCTTCCAGCGGACCGGGCCGAGTTCCGGAACATTCCGCTGGAGGTGGTCGTTGACAGTGCTTACTGCTACACCGCCCGGGTAAGCTCTTTTTCTCGATTTCCTTAAGGTCGTCAGCGAGTCCATATGTTTTCAACTCACGATTATTTTGTCTTTTTCTTTACAGCATATTCACGAGCTCGACGCCCTGGTGTTTATCGCCCAGGGTTGTCAGGAAGAGACCCGGCGGGTCTGCCGGGAGTTGGAACCGGCCAAGAAAAGAGTCGCCGAGCTGGAGGCGGCGTTGGCCGAGGCCGAGGCTCGGTGGGCGGCCACCGAGGCCGAGCGCCTCGCTATGGCGGAAGGGCTCAGGGAGGAGAAAGCCGCCCACGCCCTAACCAGGTCGGCCTTGCGCGGCACAGAGGCGCGCTTGGGGGAGGTCCAGGCCGAGGTCGCGGCCCTCAAGTATGAGGACGGGGTTTCCCGCCTCCGAATCGAGCAGCTTGAGGCCCGAGAGAGGAGGGCACTTGAGCGGGCTGATCACGCCGTGGAGCTCTTCAAAGGGTCGCAGGAGTTCCGCGACATGCTCGAGGAGGAGACGGTGGACGGGTTCCTCCGGGGCTTCGAGAACTTCCGGCTGCAGATGCGCCGGTACTGCCCCCAGTATGACCTTTCAACGGTCCGTCCGAGGATGGACTTGGGTTACGGGTCCGATATGCAAGACCTTCCTGCCATTTTGACGTCCGAGGCAGGATTGTACGAACAAGACCCTGCCGAGCCCTCGACGACGGCGGCCGAGACGGATGACATCCCGGAGGCGGCACCCGAGGCCCCTGCCCCCGACCCTGAGCCTGTGCCGGCTGAGGTTATTACTGTGCCAGACGACCCCCCGGATGTCGCCCCCGCAGCTTGAGACTTGTATTTTTTCTTTTTCATTGTATCCGAGGTCGGCTCTTAAATGGCCGACTTCCAATTTTGTAATTGGCCCTCCGGCCCTTTGTCAATGAAAAAATACTTTCATCATTCTGTGCTCGTCTTTCCCTTTCTCGTCGTGAATAAGGCTAGAGCCTTAGCTAATCGCCTTTAACTTTGTATCTTGGTTTTCGGGCTGCTTAACGAAGTTGCCCTTTTTCCCAAGTTATATCTTGGCCTTCTCGGATTTTAGTCATTCCGACCAAAGGGAGCTCCGAGCTTAGGTTTCTAACAAATTTCTCTAAGTCCCACAACTCGGATCTTAGAATTGCGAAAGTCGTCACGTTCGGCCTTCGGGAAAATCCCAAGGCATCGAGGTCGGGCCTTAGCCCTTCGAGTAAGACCGGGGTCGGTTTGTCCGTGCCGCTATTCGGGGAGTTTAGTCGGGTTTCCGAACTCAACTCCGGACCCTTCGTGGGGAACGTGGGCTGATAATTAAGTTATTGCCGAAGATTTCCATAGTTATCGTTCTCGGAATTTACCGAGATTTCGGTGAGTAAGGCAGGAATCTCTAAAGATCGCCTTAGTATCTGTGTTCGGCTGGTATGCTCGTGGCTGAGACCACTTTCTCAGCTAGACATCGGAGTCTGTGTATGGGGGCCGAGTTGGACCCTAATTTATGAAGATTTCGAACAAATTGTGGGGACTCGGCGGGCGGAGCATGCATAATGTAGTTAGGAGATCGGTCTTAAGCCAACCTGTTGGGGTAGCCCGGCTTTGGGGCGAGATAAGACTCCAACGTTGGATGAGATCCCGCTTAGCAGTATGTAGATAAAATTTGACAGGGAGGGCGTCGAGTTAGATGTACCTCTTGCCTTCTCAAGAGTTGTGCTTCACATGGCGGAGTAGGCTGCTTCACTCCTTCGTCGACCTCCGGAGTCATTTTTGACTTGTAAAGGGGGCTCGAGCTTCCGACGGCACCCGCCGAAGTTGAAAGGATCTGGGAAGGCTTTATTGATTTGTAGCTCTTTTCGAGGTCGAGGGAGCTTGAGACCCTATGGTCGGACCTCGGGGCGCCCCAACCTTGGTCGAGGGATCTTGCGCCAGGTTGGCGGGTTTGCGGGCGCTCTACCGAAGTAGGATGCGCGCGCAGCTCAGTGGCGGAGCTCTGCTCCAGGAGGTATTGTCCGCTTTGGGGATCGGGGATCGTCGACCGCTCCCGAGGGTCCACTTTGTGGCGCCCTGGGTGGAACCACCCTTTCCACCCCTCACGGCTTCTTCCCGAGGTCGAGGGAGTCTGGTTCTCTATGGTCGACCCTCGGGGCATCCCGACCTTAGTCGAGGGATCGTTTGTCAGGTCGGCGGGTCTGGACACGCTCTACCGACCTGCGACGCTTCCCGAGGTCGAGGGAGTCTGGTTCTCTACGGTCGACCCTCGAGGCATCCCGACCTTAGTCGAGGGAAAGTATTATCCACTTCGGGGATCGGAGATCGTCGACCGCTCCCGGGGGTCCACTTTGTGGCGCCCCGGGTGGAACCACCCTTTCCACCCCTCACGGCTTCTTCCCGAGGTCGAGGGAGTCTGGTTCTCTACGGTCGACCCTCGGGGCATCCCGACCTTAGTCGAGGGATCGTTTGTCAGGTCGGCGGGTCTGGACACGCTCTACCGACCTGCGACGCTTCCCGAGGTCGAGGGAGTCTGGTTCTCTACGGTCGACCCTCGGGGCATCCCGACCTTAGTCGAGGGAAAGTATTGTCCGCTTCGGGGATCGGGGATCGTCGATCGCTCCCGGGGGTCCACTTTGTGGCGCCCCGGGTGGAACCACCCTTTCCACCCCTCACGGCTTCTTCCCGAGGTCGAGGGAGTCTGGTTCTCTACGGTCGACCCTCGGGGCATCCCGACCTTAGTCGAGGAAAAGTATTGTCCGCTTCGGGGATCGGGGATCGTCGACCGCTCCCGGGGGTCCACTTTGTGGCGCCCCGGGTGGAACCACCCTTTCCACCCCTCACGGCTTCTTCCCGAGGTCGAGGGAGTCTGGTTCTCTACGGTCGACCCTCGGGGCATCCCGACCTTAGTCGAGGGAAAGTATTGTCCGCTTCGGGGATCGGGGATCGTTGACCGCTCCCGGGGGTCCACTTTGTGGCGCCCCGGGTGGAACCACCCTTTCCACCCCTCACGGCTTCTTCCCGAGGTCGAGGGAGTCTGATTCTCTACGGTCGACCCTCGGGGCATCCCGACCTTAGTCGAGGGATCCTTGCGTCAAGCCGATGTTTCATCGTCCTCCGATACTTCTCGAGGTCGAGGGAGTTTGGGACTCTACGGTCGAGTCTCGAGGCATCCCGATTTTGGCCGGGGAATCTGAGGATCACAGACGGCCCAACATTAGAAGAGAATTACAGTCATCAAGATAAGAGAATTATTTGCAGAAAAGGAACTGAGTCCATTGTCCTGATTGTCTTGAACCCCTAGGGGTTTTACTGGTAGTACATTCGTAGATTCTCGGAGTTCCAGCTTCGCGGGATCAGGGTCCCCTCTAGGGACTTTAATTTATACGCCCCTGGTCGTTGCACCCGGGCGATTTGATACGGCCCTTCCCAATTTGGGGCGAGCTTTCCTTGCTCGGTCGGTTGAGAAGCCTCGGCTCTCCTGAGGACGAGGTCCCCCACTTTGAAGAGCTTGGGTTTAACTCTGGAGTTGTAGTATTGGGCCGTTCGCTGTTGGTATCTCGCCATGCGGACCCGGGCAACCTCTCTTGTCTCTTCGATGAGGTCCAAGTTGCTCCTGAGCTGGGAGGAATTGGTGTCGGGGTCGTAATGCTCCACCCTTGGAGAAGGCAGGCCGATCTCCAACGGGATGACGGCCTCAGTGCCGTATGCTAGGTTGAAGGGGATCTCTCCCGTGGGCAGTCGGAACGTGGTCCGGTACGCCCAAAGGACATTGTACAAGTCCTCGACCCACTGTCCTTTGGACCGATCAAGCCTAGCCTTGAGTCCCTGCAAAATAGTGCGATTAGTTACCTCAGTTTCTCCGTTTGTCTGGGGGTGAGCGACCGAGGTGAAACGGTGATCAATGCCGAGCTCAGAGCAAAATTTTCTGAAATGAACATTGTCAAATTGTCGACCATTGTCAGATATAAGGATACGGGGTAGTCCGAATCTGCAGATTATGGACTTCCACACGAAGTTCCGCATCTTTTGCTCGGTGATCCGGGCGACGGGTTCGGCCTCGACCCATTTGGTGAAGTAGTCGATGGAGACGACCAGGAACTTTCTCTGTCCGGTGGCCAGGGGAAAGGGCCCCAGGATGTCGATCCCCCATTGGGCAAACGGCCAGGGGGCGATGATGGAGGTCAGCAGGGCTGAAGGTCGGTGCTGGATATTGGCGTTTTGTTGGCACCGATCGCACTTCCGGACGAAATCCGTTGCATCCTTCTGGAGTGTGGGCCAATAATATCCTTGTCGCAGGACCTTATGGGCTAATGCCCGACCCCCCAGGTGATTTCCGCAGATCCCTTCATGGACCTCTCGGAGGGCATAGTCCGCCTCGGAGGGGCGGAGGCATCTGAGAAGGGGAGAAGTAAATGATCGCCGATAGAGTCTATTCTCGTACAAGACATACCGGGGGGCCTGGCGCTTGATTCGGCGAGCTTCCATCTCATCAAGAGGTAGAGTCCCGTCTTGGAGGTAGCAGACGAGCCCATCGATCCAGCTCGGCTCAGAGTCGATGCACATGGTGGGCTCGGGTTCCTCCGTGCTGGGGATCTGAAGGTACTCGAGCGTTGTTCCCTTGGAAAGCTTGCTCATGCGAGAGGTTGCCAATTTGGACAGCTGGTCTGCCCTGAAGTTTTCCGCTCTGGGAATGTGCTGAATACTAAAAGAATTCAGGGTAGATGTGAGTTCCCGCACCTTTTGGAGATACTTTTGCATGGATGGCTCTTTAGCTTCAAAGTCTCCTTGAATCTGGTTCACTACCAGCTGGGAGTCGCTGAAGGCCGTCAGGTCTTCCACTTTCAGTTCTTTCGCCAGCTTGAGCCCGGCGATGAGGGCCTCATACTCGGCCTCGTTGTTCGAAGCCGGGAACTCGAGGCGCAAGGCTTGCTTGGCCACCACTCCGTCTGGACTGGTGAGGATGAGTCCGGCTCCACTACCCCCCGAGGTTGAAGACCCGTCCGAGTGCAGGACCCATGGCTGCCTCGGGGCTTCCTCCGCGGATACGGGTGGCAACTCGGGGTCGTCCGGCAGGGTGCACTCCATGATGAAGTCGGCGAGTATCTGAGCCTTGATAGCCGGCCGGGGTCGATACTCGAGGTCGAATTCTCCGAGCTCGACCGCCCATTTGGCGATCCTCCCCGCACGATCTGACCTTTGCAGTATTTGCTTCATGGGCTGGTCGGTCAATATAGCTATTGTGTGGGCTTGGAAGTAAGGCCTGAGTCTCTGAGCCGAGATAATGAGGGCGAAGATGGTCTTCTCGAGCTTAGAATATCGGGTCTCGGCATCCCTGAGAATCCGGCTGGTGTAATAAACCGGCTTTTGGAGCTTGTTCTCTTTCCGGACGAGGACTGAGCTTACTGCAGCAGGGGAGACGGCCAGGTATAAATAAAGGACTTCGCCCTTTTGAGGCTTGGTGAGTAGCGGGGGAGAGGCCAGAAGGCTCCGGAGCTCTTCAAAGGCCTGCTGGCATTCTTCTGTCCACCGGAAGTCTTTCGGCCGTTTGAGGCTCTTGAAGGAGGGGAGGCAGCGCTCGGCTGACCGAGAGACGAACCTTCCCAAGGCGGCAACCCGCCCCGCGAGCCGCTGCACCTCCTTAACTGTCTTTGGAGGCGACATCTCTTGCAGTGCCCGGATTTTCTCCGGGTTGGCTTCAATTCCGCGCTGGGTCACTATGAAACCCAGGAACTTGCCCGAGGTGACCCCGAACGCGCACTTCGCTGGGTTGAGCTTCATTCGTTACCTCCTGAGTTTGGAGAACGTCTCGTTGAGGTCGGCTATGTGGTGTTCTGCCGCTCGGCTCTTCACCAGCATGTCGTCCACGTAGACCTCCATGTTCCGGCCGATCTGGTCTTTGAAAATTTGGCTGACCAGTCTCTGATAGGTGGCCCCAGCGTTTTTCAGGCCGAAGGGCATCACCTTGTAGCAGTAGGTGCCCTTGTCAGTGATGAAGGCCGTCTTCTCCTCGTCTTCTGGCGCCATTCGGATTTGATTATACCCTGAAAAGGCGTCCATAAAGGTTAGCAGTTGATGCCCCGAGGTGGAGTCGACGAGCTGGTCAATGCTTGGGAGGAGAAAGCTGTCTTTCGGGCAGGCCTTGTTCAGGTCGGTGTAGTCCACGCACATGCGCCATTTCCCGTTGGCCTTCTTGACGAGGACTACGTTGGCGAGCCAGTCCGGGTAGGAGACCTCCCGGATGAAGCCGGCTCCGAGGAGTTTGTCCACCTCCTCAGCCGCAGCTGGTTGTCGTTCCGGGGCGGAGCCTCTTTTCTTCTGCTTTATAGGCCTGCTAGTTGGTTTCACCCGGAGTCGGTGGACCATGACCTCGGGGTCAATTCCCGGGACGTCCGCGGGCGACCAGGCAAAGACGTCAGCATTATCCCGCAGGAAGCTAACGAGGCGATCCCTCTCGCGGGCGCCCAGGCCAGAGCCGACCTGCACAGTTAGCTCGGGGAGATTTTCTTGTAATGAAACTTGAACAAGAAGCTCACCGGGCTCTACTTGCTTCTTCCAGAGGGTGTCCCTCGCATCGAGGGTTTCTATGGGCAGCGAAGGGCCTGTTGGCTGGGTCGCCGCCTCGGTTGATTGCTTTACTCCGTGGGCCGCCACGTAGCATTGCTTGGCGACCAGCTGGTCTCCACGGGACTCGCCTACTCCTTGGCCGGTGGGGAACCGCATGAGCAAGTGGCGGGTTGAAACCACGGCTCGAAGGGCATTTAGCCCTGGCCGCCCAAGGATGGCGTTGTAGACTGAGGGTAGACGGACCACCAGAAAGTCCGTCCTCACAGTGCTCTCCCGGGGGGCGAGGCCAACTGTGACAAGGAAGCTGGCCTCACCTTCAACCGGGACCGAATCTCCGGTGAACCCCACCAGCGGGGCATTGATTCTCCGGAGATTTCCTTCTGTCAATCCCATTTTTTGGTAGGCATGATAATACAAAATGTTGGCCGAGCTTCCATTGTCAACTAGGACACGCTTTACATCAAACCTATTTACAACCATTGAGATGACCACAGCGTCATCGTGAGGAGTCTCGACCCCTTCTAAGTCCTCGTCCGAGAACGAGATGACTTCATTAGTGCGGGGGCGTTTCGGGGATGCTTCCTGGGCGACTGCTCCTGCCGAGGCCCTCCCGATCATGTTAATGGTGCCGGCAATAGGCCTGTTGTCGTCCGGATCTTCGGGCGGTACAGTGTTCTCCGCCGGCCTTCTCTCCTCATGTCGGTTCCTTACGAACCGGTTGAGTACTCCCCGTCGGATGAGTGCTTCTATCTCGTCCCGGAGCTGGAAGCAGTCTTCCGTGTCGTGCCCACGGTCTCGGTGGAAGCGGCAGTACTTTCTGGGATTTCGGAGAATTTCCGTGTCTCGCATTGGGGGCGGGGGTCGGAAGAAGTCCCGACCCTCGATCTCCATCAGGATCTCAGCCCGGGGAGCGTTGACAGGCGTGTAGTTCTCGTACCTCCCTGGGTACGTCCGAGGCCGTGGTGGAGACCTCGGTCGGGGAGGTGTCCTCTGCCGAGGTCGCTCCTGCCGCCGTGGTGGGCTCCTCAGTCGGGGGAGATTCTTCTCTCGGCGGGGCGATCGGCTCCTTTGTCGGCCGCGCTCCTCGCGGCGCTTCTTCTGCTTCTTTGAGGCGGGCTCAATTGCTCCCCGCCTGGAGGCGACTGCCTCCTCGGCCTTGGCATACTTCCGAGCTCGGGCCAACATCTCGGTGAAGTCGGCCGGAAAGCTCTTCTCGATGGAGAAGAGGAATCGGTAGGAGCGGACCCCTGTCTTCAGGGCCGACATGGCAATCGACTGGTCGAGCTCGCGCACCTCCCAGGTGGCGGCGGTAAAGCGGTCCAGGTACTCTTTGAGGGACTCCCCCTCCTTCTGTTTGATGTCCAGGAGGGAGTCTGACGTCTGTCGTTGGCATCGGCTGGCAGCAAAGTTGGTGGCGAACTGCCTGCCGAGCTGCTCAAAAGAGGATACCGTGTTCGGCTTCAGTCCAGAGAACCAAAGCCGAGCGGCCCCTCGGAGGGTTGCTGGGAAGGCCTTGCAAAGTATGGCCTCCGAGGACCCTTGTAGGGCCATAAGGGCCCTATAACTCTCCAAGTGGTCGAGAAGGTCGGTGATTCCGCTGTAGGGTTCCACCTGAGGCATTTTGAACCTCGCGGGAACCGGCTCATCCTCGATCTGGCGGGAGAAGGGGGACTTGATAGTGAACTCAAAATCCCCCTCTTGTCTTGCCTTCTTGCTGTGGAGTGCCGCAATCTGGCGCTCCAAATGCTCAACTTTTCGGTCGAGCTCCCCCACCCATGGGATCGTCGCTGTGGTTTGCGTCGGTTCACGGTGGCCTGGGGCTGATTCTGCTTCAGAAGGCTGGAGCCTCCGGTCGAAGTCTTCCCCCGGGAGCTCCCTCCGGGGAGAAGCTCGTTCTCCGTTGTTGGCTCTGGAGGAGCCATGCAGGTTCTGGCTTGGGAAGGCCGGGCCATTGGGGAGGCACTCCGGCGGGACCTGGGCCCGCGGGGGAAGTATAGGTAAGGCCTCCTCGCGCCGTAGGCCTTGAACGGCGGCGGCCAGGGCCTGGACTTGCTGTACCAGGGCATCGAACTGTTCCGGCTGGACCTGAGGAATCGGGTCAGCCGGAGTTGGAGAATTCTGGACGGAGCGTCCAGGACTTTGCGGGGGGCGCCGGGAGACGTTGGAGGCTCCTTTACTTCTCAACTTCATGATCGCTACTCGGGCCCTTCCTCTAGCGCCAACTGTTGCTGGAAATTGGACCCGGAGGCAATCTTCGGTCGAGGAGAGGGAGTGGCGAGGGGTCACTACGGCGGGACGGCGACCGGTCGGCGGGCGGCGCCCTCCTTCTGGGGCGGTCGGAGAGAGGGAGCAGCAAGTCCACACGGCGGGGCGGCAATCCGTCGGCGAGCGGCGTCCTCCGTCTAGGGTGCCTGCAAACAAGCCGGTGGCCGGGTCTTCCGGCGCCGGCCCTCCGACGCTCAAGTCAGGGAGGGGGCAAATTATGTTGAAGAGGAGCCAAAGTGTTTTTAGAGTATCTAATTTTTCCAACCCCCCGCCTGAGAAGCCAAGGTTCCCTTTTATAGGCGGGGGTCGGTGTACCTGTGATGTAACGGGGCGAGGCCGTAGTACGGCTCGGCATGCTGTCCAGGTCGACGCACGATCAGGCGAATTATTGCGTCGGTGTCGGAGGTATGGCCGAGATCAGAGACTTATCACAGTCGACTAGACTCTGCTGGGCTAATTTGCCGTAGAGAGCTGAGAATCCGTAGATGATAGGAGCCATGCGCATTAAATGCGGAGTAAGCCGGAGATCCGCATTAATTGTGGAGTAAGCCGGGGATCCGCATTAATTGTAGAGTAAGCCGGGAATCCGCATTAATTGTGGAGTAAGCCGGGGATTCGCATTAATTGTGGAGTGAACCGGAGGGTTACAGTAGCCATACGCAATAAATGCCGGAGGGGCGTCAGGGTATGGTCCTCGGCCGGACCTCAGGGGGGTATGACCGTAGTAGGTGGCTGACAAGAGTAGATTTTGAATATCAAGGTTTTCCCAGACCGGAGTCCTCCAGGTCGGCCGTCTTGAGGTCGGGCGTTCCGAGGTCGGACGCCGACTTCGGCTGTCCAGGGTCGGTGATTATGTGGCTTCTTAGGGGCATTTGTGTCATTTGGGGAAAAATCTTATTCCCCCAACAAGCACCATGTTAAATCTTGTTTATGAGCTAGACTAGAACGGTTTTCTCAGATTCAAGACGAACAAATCATGGTGCGGGAGACATGTGATTAGACGACAAACCGTTGGAATTGCGCCTTGCTAGCGCAGTTGACTGCTACGTATTATTACAGGAATAAAACCGTTGGAATTGTGCCTTGCAAATCATGGTGCCTCTTTGTCGTCCCCAAGGAATAAATCAATACCTTAATTACGATGCATAATTACAGGAATAAAACAAATAAAAACTTCTATATCGTATTATTTTATAAGTTCTTTTAAAGAAATACCGGGTCTTGCTTGTTTTATTTTTTGCTCCTGATTTTTTTAAAAAGGCAAATGATAACCATCGCCCCGGGGAGCGATGGTTAAGAAATATTAATTGCTTCCAAAAGACAACTTGTTCCAGGAATATTAATTGCTTCCAAAAGGCAGCTTGTTCCAAGGATATTAATTGTTTCCAAAAGGTAGTTTGTTCCAAGGATATTAATTGCTTCTAAAAAGCAGCGGGGAGAAAATGTAATAAAGGTGGTTAGAGATTACATTTTCTATCCCTTAACCCGGGATGATTAGTGGGATTCAAATTATATGTTTCATTTTTCAAACTCAAGGTTGATCATTTTGAGTAGTTGATAAAGATATTGAATTTTACTAGTCCATGTTTGGATTTTAATTGATTCTGCTTTTTGATTGAAATTTTAAAGTGGAAAAGTTATTAGTACAGTATTTGTTGGCTATAATGGTGTATCTCCATTTGTTAATTAAAAATTACTAAAATAGCATCATGTCACCATGGGCAGAGTAGGCACAAAAGCAGTCATGGTGGTATGCACTGAACCTTGCTATTTTATTTTTATTCTCTCTTAATGGGCAGAGCAGGAAATGGAAAAAAGATGGGAGTATTTCTTTATTCTCTCTTAATAACTAGTTACTTTTATGATTATTATTTTTATTTTCTCTTTCCATTTAATATAATATTGGAAGTATATATTACATTAAATGAAGATTCTACTTTAATTCTTGGAAAAAATGTAGTGAAGGTAGTTAGAGACTAATTAATATTCCTTAACTATCGCCCGGGGGCGATGGTTAGCGGGATCCTTTTAAAAAATCGTTTAAAAAAAACCAATGTTAATAGATGGGAAATAAATCATCTATCCGATTTCTGTCTCATCATGCAATTAGCGATGGAATAAATTTGGAAGAAAATACTAAGATCACAAGCCAATTAAACACCCTCAAAACCCACTCAATTGGATTTCTCATCTAAACTCGGCCCTATATGTCTCCTTAGCTCAGACGTCTACCCAATTCCCTAATTGGGTTTCTCTCGTTTGCGCACATTCTTGCCCCGATGTGTTTGATGGAAAGTCGCGGTTGTATCCTTCATGCGAAAGATGGATACATCTTCCTTCCCGCCCATCCATCGACCGTGGATCATCCACTGCCTAGATCTCAAATAGCTCCGATCTCCATCACTCATCTACCTGCATTGTTCTCAAAGTGAAATTGGAATAGTCCGACGGTTGATGGGCACATCATTCCTTCTCATGAAGCATAAAACCAGACAATATATCGTCCATCTTGAAAATTTATAACCGTCCTCAACCTTTTAACCCGCTGTATTAGACACACACAACATGATAACCATCGAGATGTTGACGTATTGCCTATCCAAATATACCCACTACATTAAGCACAATGATGCAATAAATGATAGCCGTCTATTTTCGAGAATCGTCTATTTCAGAGATGACGACATGTCACCCATCTAATTATACAAGACTCTTTGTGGTGCAAAAATACCATCTATTTTAGAGATGGCCACATGTCACCCATCCAATTATGCAATGCTCTTTGTTGTGCAAAAACACCATCTATTTTAGAGATGATGACATGTCACTCATCTAATTATGCAAGACTCTCTGTAGTGTAAAAATACGGATCCCTCGATGTAGCCAGGAGAGATGCATGGATGCCCAGCTGGGGCCCGCAAGGGAGGAGGGCGGGAAGTTTCGTGGGGGCTGATGCCACCAACGTGCTGCACATTTAGTGATGCCACCGTAAAAAACGTGCGGCACGTTGGTCTACTTCCCTTTCTCCTATCACATCAAAAAGATATATTTTTTTCAAGCTAATTTCCTTTGCCTGCCTTTTACACATACTTCTCCACAAATAAATTTAGATGAATTTATCGCCTCCCCTTCAATCAAGAGAGAGAGAGTAGTTTTTGGAGCCCCTTCAATTAAGAGATAGAGAGATAGCAGTCCTTGGAGCGCACAAAGCTGCCGAAACTATGGATGAGGAGAGCATAATTAGCACAACAACACAAATAGATTCTGATCTTGAAGTTCTTCCGGACGAAGTCCCACCCTTTCGCATAGCCATAAATCCTATATTGCTTCAATCAGCAAGATCAGGGGACAGAAGAATTCTGGATGAGTTACTACGACAAGGAGATACCTGTTGCCTCCTTGGAGTTACACTGGAGGGGAACACAGCCCTCCATATAGCTGCTAGCCGAGGACATCGCGAGATTGCTGAGATTTGTCATAGAGAGATCTCTCTTTTTACAGCACCAAACACGAGGCTGGACACTCCATTGCATTGTGCTGCAAGGGCTGGGTATGACGAGGTGGTCACCTCCATCATCGAATTTGCAAAGCAGAAAGGGATCGAAGAAAGAGTGCTGCGGGCGAGGAACAGGGACGAGGCGAATGCTTTGCATGAGGCTGCCAAATATAACCACGTGGGCGTGGCCAGTGTACTGATGGACGAGGATGTCGGACTAGCATCTATGTTGAACGAAGCTGGCATGTCTCCGCTCTATCTGGCCATCGCGATCGGATCCCTCGATGTAGCTAGAGCCTTGCTACAATCATTCTCCATGGAGATTGATTCTCCAGCATATTACGCCGGCCCTAACAAGAACACGGCGTTGCATGCAGCAGTCCTCCTGAGTCCAGGTAATTGAGCGCTTGACCTACATACTGATCACGCATTTTTTTTTTTTTTTTTTGAAGAAAAGGTGAGTAGATCACTACCATTTCATATGAAGTGTGAAACCACCATTTGATTTGTAATGATCATAATACAAAAGAAACAAGAAAGCTATATCAAACAATACAGCAAAACAAAGCCATTCTGAAGCGTGTAGGCAACCGCTGTACACACCCAGCAAAACATATCAACATTACCTACAGAAAAATTAATGAAATAAAGAAAAGAAAAGTACGACCACCTAGGAATCTTTCCCTCAACCTTAGAAGATCCAGAAAGCAGGAATTAAGCGACTACTAAACGCAATTATTCACTTGGAAGAACCCAGGCCTTAAGAGATTGGCCTTTTTTCCCCTGATGATAAGGGAGGCAAGATTGCCAACTGGCTTTTATTGAAATTAAGGGATCGGCCCAAAAATGAAGTAGCTGGGATGTTGTCAGGACCAGATGTGATCGAGTGGATCGGTTTGGCCCCCTTCTTAGTTGGTGCTGTTCCTGCCCATTTTGACTTATAGAGGTTCAGTCGCCAACTTTTGGTCACCATGTGTAGCTTCCCTCGTAACAAATAACAAACTTTGATTTTTTCTTCTCTTAATGTTCTTGTGATTATTCGCCTTTTGACTAAATATTTTAATAGATGCATAAGCAGAGTATAAAGCAAGTATATGCATGGAAGACAATGCTCCATCTTTTAATTTGTGAAAGCACCATGAACATTGTATAACACAAAGTACTTACGATACCTTTCATGATGCTTACGTGATAGAAATTACACGAGACTTATTGGTTCGGAAGCCAGAGCTCGCCAAAGGTGTCGGTTTCTTGGGGAGAATTCCTCTTCATTATGCAGCTTTATATGGTCATCATGATACGGTGGAGCTATTATTAGAGCGACATCCCTCTACGGCCTATCTTTCAGATGCCGATGGCTCATTTCCCATACACATGGCAGCTAGTAAGGGAAACGTTCGTATACTTCAACAGATTTTAAAACAGTGCCCGGATATAGATGAATTATTAGACAAGGAGGGAAATAATTTTCTTCATGTCGCTTTCAAATGTGGAAGGTTAGATGCGGTCAAGAAAATTATCTCCAGGAGACCGGATCTCAGTAAGCTGTTAAAAGACCCGGATAACGACGGAAATACGCCGTTACACACGGCTGTTAAAAACGGTGCCCAGGGGAGCGTGCATTTTCTTCTCCGGGACAAAACCGTATGCGTCGACGTTATCAACCACGACGGCTTCACCCCTCTCGACTTGGCGTACGGAATGTTGGATAATAAAGACCTGCAATTCCGGACGGTAAAACTCTTAACGATCTCGTGCATGTTTTGCTTGCCATACATCACAAGCTGTAGTCTCTCTCTCTCGCGCGCGCACACATGGACACGAGAACATAGAGAGATTATGCTTGGAGCATAAGCACTTTTTCTTCAACTCACATATATATAAACGCCCTAGATAATGAGCATTCATTTCTTACGATATTTTTTTAAACTCAATCTTTCAACTAATCTCCCTTTTTATGTTCTAAAATTTTTCTTGTACTGTAGAATACAGCAGAAGTTTGCATTGCTAGCTGCCTGGCTTTAACAAAGGCTCCGACCAGTCCCCGAGAATTGCGCGATTTAGAAAGCGGTGAATTAACCGGTGATGAGACCAAAGAGAGACTGTCCGGCGACGAGGGCAATGAAATCGGGAGACATGTGAATTTCGCCAGAAATCTCGGGATTGCTACGGTGTTGATTGCTACGGTCACATTTGCTGCTGGTTTCACCCTCCCCGGGGGGTACATAGATGATGATCATCCAGGCCGTGGCACAGCAGTTCTAGCAAAAGAGTATGCCTTCAAGGTATTCCTAGTCTCAGATGCCACCGCGTTGGTCTGCTCCATTGTAGCCACATGCTGGCTTATGTATGCAGGAACGTCGATAGTTGATACACATACTCGCATACGAGCCCTTTGGGGGGCTATAAATTGTCTATGGGTGGCATTTGCGGGCATGTGCACTGCATTCGCCATGGGTATATATGTAGTGTTGCCTCCCAGCTGCAAGCGTATCAGCATTCTTTTATGCATCACTGCTCTCGGAGCCCCTCTTTTAGCTCAGATGGTGGCAAATTGTAACCTCCTTAGTTTGCTGAAAACAGTAATAATCAGGCAAGGGTATAGACAATGTATTTGCCCAACCATACACCCGCATGATAAGAAACGTCTTGGTCATGCTTTGCTGCCGCCCGGTGGACGTCTCTATACTTTGCTGCTCGAGACATTGGGCCTTTATCTTCTCTTTTTCCTGTCAGCGATGCTCTAGGTGTGTAAAAATCGAAACTATTGGAAGCAGCAGTTGTCAGCATGCATGGCTGACAGAAGTCCAAAAATAGCTTGTGGATTGCATCGGGAGTAATATTTTAATTATTTTTTATTTTTCACATGTAAAATCTTCTGTCTCTATGCTAAAAATATTAGCTTTTATGGACGTGGCAATGAAATGTTTGTTCTCTTGCTCTCTTGTAAATAGAATGGAAAAGAAAATGTTCTCTTTTTTTAACCTTCTTTGACTGAGCAGAGATTACAGCTTTACTTGGTTTTGAGATAGGATTAAATGATGAAGGCCAGCACTGAATTAAGTTTACAATCTTGGTACCGGATTATCTACGAATAGTCAACCAGTATATTCCATACTGATTATCAGTATGGCATATATTTTGATACCAGCACTCGATATGGAGAAGATATGGAATCTCAACAACTGATCCAAATGGTTTGATACGGCTCGTATGAGATAGTATAGTGTTATATAGCAAATCATAACTCCGGATGCCATAACAAATGATTTTGAGAACCATGCTAAATCTTGTGCAATGAGCCAGACTAGAATGGTCTGCTCAGATTCAAGACAAACAAGTCATCGTGCACATGGGTGGCAGGAGACATGTAATTAGACCAAAGACCCTGGGTTTGTGCCAGTTTAAGGGAACAAAACCCTTATAGCAGCCGCTGGTCAAGGATGTACTTTTGCATAGATCTTTTCCGTCTTAGCCTATTAGCCATTCGATGGAGACCCGGCCCAGCTAATTAACTCCACAAGATTCTGCTGTTGCAGAAAATAATCTTGCAGGAAGTTTAAAAGCACAAAAGTTAAGCTAAATTCGGCCATAATTTCTCCGAATTCGGCCAAGTTAGTGCAAAGAGAGCTCTAATGACATTGGAATTGGAGGCTTATTTGGTTGAGGAGAGTTGGATTCTGAAATAGAAATGGGAATCCGTGACTCCCATTTCAGCCATTTGGCTGGGGGAAATCTCATTTTCTTTCCAATTGCAGAGAGAACGAGAATGCCCTAATCCCTCAAAATTTAATCCCTACTCTTTCCTAGTATTCAAATTTCATTCTGATTCGAATTTTAATTCTAGTCACGAACCAAACACATTAAAGGATATGTCCAATCCAATTCCCCTTTCAATCATTCCAATTCCCGTCACCAACTAAATATGCCCTAGAAAGAAGTGATTTGTGCCAGTTCTAAGTTCATTTCTCCAAAGAGGCCTCTACGTGCTTCAACTTTAACCAAATACATCTAATGTTCGGTAACCCAATGTCTTGCCTGAAATAGATCATGATGCAAGATTTAATAAAAATAATTATAGATTAGCAATGTCTCTCATTGAAGCGAAGCAGAGAGGTATGGTTCATACTTCTTTCGTCTCCATGTATGTACTCAGGAAGCAAAGTGCCATGCAATCAAGGAGATTGCATGCCTGCACTCTCGAATTTGTTTATGAGCCCAGCAAATGCATACTGCATGTCAGCAAGTTGGAAAATCACCTTCTCCATCTAAATGGGTTTCAAAAGCCAAATTTCGTGGAAAGGGGTTTCGCCCTCACTATCGAAGTCCTAAATTGCCATCGATACTCATATATACTTTAGGCACCATCTATGTACCAAAGTCCTGAAGTGTCATTGACACTCATACGCTTCAGGCACCATCTATGCATGTCAAGAAATAGTGGCGGAGCAGGCTTTGTAATTCAAAGCTCCAGCTCATCCTTGGCGGCATTGGGCTATTCCTGTTTATACGACATCACTTTCCCATTGGCAAAGCTTAGAGGGGCATCGAAGGTCTTGTCTAGGTCATTACTAGGCCGAGAGCAACTACCGTTGCTCTGGAAGGGGACTCAAGGACTGCAATCAGTTGGATAACCAACCAGGTGACCTAGATCAATGGTGCTCATGCTTTTCTCTTAGATATTTTGTGGATCAGTTCAAGATTTTTGTTCTTTGAGACAACCCGCTACCGACTCATTCGCCTCTAATGTAGCTAATCATATAATTTGTATCTTATGGGACTCCCCTCGTCCATGCCCATAGATGTTTGTGATCTCTTGTACCCTAACTCGGGTGGTTGCATTTATAATAGGATCGTTTAATGATAGTTTTCTTAATAAGCAAAACAAAAAAAACTAGGTCGTGTTTTCCTTCACTTCGTACTTCTCCTAGGAAAATTAAATAAAATTAGCAAAATAAAGCAACACTTGCATTTTAGATATGCCTCCAGACAACGAGCTAAGCTTGTCTTAGTCTGGAACAAAGTAGGCTTGGGCTGAACCATCAGGTCCTTGGGTCAGGCTTGAGTTTAAAATGTTGAAGCCCTTCCGAGTTTTGGTTCCTAATTAACAATAATACATCAAAGCTACTGCAGCAACCAGTTGTAGAATGTGAGACCTTCAAACCCATAATACTGTGCAAGAATCTTTCAGCTCATAAGGCTACTTAGGAATCCGATAGTGACATTGGAGGACCAACGAGGTCCAAAGCTTAGTGCTGAATGCTGACATGCTTGAAAGCCACAGACCAGTTAATAAGCGACGTTGACATGCCCCCTCTAATATCGCTGCATACCTATACCGGAATGGTTTGGCCATGGACCAGCTAATGAAAGGCACTGACTTGACCTTCATTGATGTCGCCGGACACGTGCTGTGGCCGGTGTGGTTTGGCCATGGACGCGTGATAAACGGCATTGACTTGGACGTCTCTCGTTTCCACACATTTCTACCCCGATGTGGTTTGCATACCTATACCGGAATGGTTTGGCCATGGACCAGCTAATGAAAGGCACTGACTTGACCTCCATTGATGTCGCCAGATACATGCTCTGGCCGGTGTGGTTTGGCCATGGACGCGTGATACATGGCATTGACTTGAACGTCTCTCGTTTCCACACATTTCTGCCCCGATGTGGTTTGCATACCTATACCGGAATGGTTTGGCCATGGACCAGCTAATGAAAGGCACTGACTTGACCTCCAGTGATGTCGCCAGATACCTGCTCTGGCCGGTGTGGTTTGGCCATGGACGCGTGATAAATGGCATTGACTTGAACGTCTCTCGTTTACACACATTTCTGCACCGATATGGTTTGTATGGAAAGTCGTGGTTGTATCCTTCACGCGAAAGATGGATACACCTACCTTCCCTTTCATCTATCGGCCATGGGATCATCCACTACACAAATCTCAAACTGCTTTGATCTCCATCACTCATCTACCTGCATAGCTCTCAAAGCGAAATGGGGATAATCCAACAGTTGATGGGCACGAAAGAAGGTGTGTTATTCCTTCTCATGAAGGATAAAATGAGGCAATATGTTGTCCATTTTGGAGATTTATAGCGGTCATCAATCTTTTAACCATGAAGATGCAATAAATAACAATCGTCGAGATGGTGACATGTCATCCATCCAATATACCCACCGCATTAGACATGACGATGCAATAAATGACAACAGCCTATTTCAGAAAATCGTGTACTTTAGAAATGGCGAGATGTCACCCATTCAAATATGCCGGTCTCTGTGTAGTGCAAAAATACGGATCCAAACTCATACGGGATGGCTTAAGCAAAAAAAAAAACTCATACACGATGTCATTACGAGTAATTGGCTGGTCAAGGATGACCATGATATTATAGAAGCATCACTTGCAAGCAAAACAATAAAGAATATAATAATTTCTCGCTGTAGCAACTCTATAATTATGACAGAATAAAGGATTTTATTTGAGTAAAAGGAAGAAAGAAAATCATTTAAAGGTCGCTTTTTGGGAGTCAGGATCTGCTATGGTGCATGTTTTATGCGGCATAGAACTGCATACATATCGACAACCATCACGCCATCCGATCAAGGAGAGAAATGGTTGTGAAACATCCAAATGCGACATGCCATGTAGGGCATGCCAGTAGATGTGATCTATCACATCCTATCATAAGAAATGTAATGTAAATGTTAACTAAACATGTATAGTTCCCAATCTGTCAACTCATCTCTATTTTTTTGTTCTAACATTTTTCTTGTACTCTAGAATGCAGATGATTGTATTGCTAGCTGTTTGGCTTTAACAAAGACTCTGTTCGGTCCAGGAGATTTATCCAGCTATGCGGCCAAGGAAAAACCATCCGGCGATAACAAGTTTAAAGAAAACTCATCCAGCGTCATGGCGGAAGATATCAAGAACGAGCTAAAATTATCCAGAAATATCTATTCTAGCAAGAGAGTATACTTTTAGGTGTTCTAAGTCTCACATGCCTTCGCGTTGGTCTGCTCCATCCTAGCCACATTCTGGTTCATGAATGCAGGAACATTGACACTTGATAACATACTCGCAGACGAGCCCCTTTGGGGGCTTTTCTTTGTCTATCGGTGGCATTTGCAGGCGTGTCCACAGTCCACTGCGTTCGCGATAGGTATATATGTAGCATTGGCTCCCAGCTGCAAGCGAATCGGCATTCTTTTTTGCATCATTTCTCTTGGAGCCCCTCTTTTAACACATTTGGTGATACATCATAACATGTTTGGTTTGATGAAAATAATAGCAATCAGGCAAGGGTATAGATGTTTGATTTGGCCAACGATACACCCGCATGTTGAGGAACGTCTTGGTCCAGAATTGTTGCACTTTGGAATTATCATTGGTTCACTGCTTCCAATGCCGGGCTGTTATGCTATCTTTTTCCTATTAGCGGATGCTTTAGGTGAGCAAAAATTAAAACTCAACATGCATGGCTAATAGATGTCCGAAGAATAGTTTGTGTATCGCGCTAGGATTTTTTGCATGTAAAATTTTCTCTTTGAGTGGCAATGAATGTTTGTAAGTCTTAAAGACATATAGAAGCTAGAATTTTCTTTTTAAATAATAATAACAATTTATCTATCTATCTATCTATTTTTAGTTTTGTTTGGTACAATTTCTTTTTCATAACCATCCATTTTTAAAAGGTATGGCTGAGATATCCCCATGTATTCTATGAGTTGCGGGATGTAGCGCTTACGAATTCGTTATCAATGGCAAAGTATTTAAAGTTTCTTCTAGAATAAGGACTGTTTTTACGCCTAATCTAGATCTTTAGAACTCTCCACATATGTCAAACCCCTAACCCCATGTTTTCCAACCACCTAGTATTACGATCACCCTCACTAACCCACTGAACCCGAGATTTCTATCGCCAGAAGATCTCATGCTGTCGTAACAGTAAGTGGTGAGTCGCTAGAAGCCCCCAAAGACGACCATATCATCTGCCGGGGGCGCTCCTCCTAGGTCTTCCTTCATTTGCAACTCAGCAATCACAGCCTCCACCCCTTCCAATCTCCGGAAGATATTGCCCACAATCTCGCGGTTCCAATGGCGAAGACGCCTATTGGTCAACTCTAGTTTACGCGAGACCCGTTGCATTGCATCTCCTCGCACCGGAATACGCCATGCGTCGCGGACAATATCCCAAGACTGGGGGTACGATAGCTAAACCTTCTCAAAACGGAAGGAGCTATGATGTCTAGGTCTAGATGAAGTGGAAATCAGCAGGGGATAGTGGTCCAATGCAATCCGAGGTAAATGATTGACTTGGCAGGTAGGAAAGCGAAGGATCCAATCTGGGGATGCAAAGGCCCTATCTAATCACTCCCAAACCCTAGCACTGCCAGACTGATTATTGCACTAGGTAAATTGTAGTCCGAAGAAACCTAAGTCTACCAGGCCGTTTCGCGACATAAAATCGTGAAACTTCCTCCTATCCACTATATCCGTGAAAGCTGCACGTCTCCTCTTATCGCTCGCACTCTGGATACAATTGAAGTCACCAACTACCACCATCGGGATACCCTGGGCAGCCAGGTTGGTGATCTCCTGCTAGAGAAACCTCCTAACCCTATGATCCATGCTCGCATACACACCACACAACACCCACGGAGCAGCGTCGGGTTCTGACATGATCATAACTACCTATTGGGGGCAGTTGTGGAAGACATCAACTGTCGCCACCCCTCGCTTCCACAGGACCAAAATACCTTCCGACAACCCCTGAGAGTTAACTGCATAGGTCTCCCAGTCCCTCCCTAGGCATCGCCTCAATCGTCTGAGTCCCTCGCCAGACAATCGAGTCTCGCAAAGAAAACAGATCTCCGACCTGCACTAACCGCTTAAAGGAGGATATGAGGGACGGTTTGGCCGTCCCCCTACAATTTCAGGCTAAGATCATTATGGATCACAATCTACGTAGTCGGCCTCAGACTCATCCTCCCCCTGGGTCATAGGGCCTGCCACAAGCTCGCGGCCTGGGCCACCCCGCTGCTCATCCTCATCGCATGTAGTGGATACGACATGCATGATTGCCGCCCTGACTCGTTGCATTATAGTTGGATGGTCCGTACCCCCTCCTGGCGACAGTGGCTCGACCAAACTCCCCTCCAAGTGCAACATAGGGTAGCCCCCGACCTCGCACCCACCTAAGGCAGCCCCCGCCTGCTCATCCGAGGTCGAGGGCGGAGGGCCGAACCGAAAGACCCCATATGGGCCTCTCCCAAGGCCCTTCGGTGCGTCCCATGACCCCGACTCACTCAACATGCCCGGTGTGAGTAGAGCCTGATCAACGGGCAGGGAGGTCCCCTGCCCCAAGACCAGCCCCGGACAGGGTGGCCTATAATGGAAAGGCTCCTCTGGCGCCTCGGGGGGCCTAACCAGGATCGTCTCGCAGTGGCCCTGCAGGTCCGGCTCGGCTGGGACCCTCAGGCCCGAGTCCGACTAGGCCTCTGGGCCCGCCGTAACTTGGGTCCATGGGCCCCCAATAGTCTGGGCCTGTGGGCCCACTGCGGGCAAGGCTTGAGGGGCTTGGGCTCGCAATCCACCCAGCAGGCAGCGCGGCCAGGTCCCCTTAGCCCAACGTACCCAGGGCCTACGGCCCTATCGCAGGTTGGGACCGCGGGCCCGGTGTAGTCTGGGCACGTGGCGCTGCCACGGCGCGGGGTGCGCCCTCGGCCGCACCCGCCACACCACGAACCCGGCACCCCGCCCTCTGGGCCCAGGCGCATTGGGCCGGCACAGTAGTGGCCCGCTGGCCCACCGCGGGGGTCGCGCGGCCGGCTGGGCCACCCGCCCTGGGGCCCCTTGCGGGCCGAGGCCCGCGGGAGGCCTAGGCTGCTTCTGGGATTGGGCTCGAGCCTCAGTCGTGCCGCTGGGCCCCGAGTCAGCCCGCAGAGGGGCGATTCCCCGGCTCGGCCCTGGTTCCTCTAACTCGATCAGGTCGTCTCGTGGCTCGCTGGCCGAGTCAACCCGGAGAGGGCCGAAGGGGGTTTCCGAGTACTGCCCGTCCCCCCCACCCGCCAGCGGCGACCGGCGACGCGCGACCTTCGCTAGTTTTTGCCAGCCGTCAGTGTCTGCCGGGGACACCAGCAAGGTCGGGCGAGCCGCTGGAGATGGGGGCCGAGTCGAGGACGACCCAGGCCCCGGTTCGGGCCCTGTTGTCTCCCTCGGCCGCAGCAGCCGACCCTCCCGCGGGAGTTTCCTCCGCGTCGCCACCATCCAGGGGCCATAGACTGGCCCTTGGACCTCCTCCCCGATGCCCGGTGGCAGCAGATCAGGCCCGTCCCCCGTCTCCTCCACCACCGAGGGCAGACCCTCATCGGTGCAGGTAGCCGCCGGAAGACGGCATGCCGCTTCCAAGTGCCCCATCCGCCCACAATGGGGCAGAGAACCGGAATGTTTTCGAAGACGAAGGGTTGCCCGCATCATCCCCGACATAAAAGGGAAAGAAGGAAGAGTCAAACTATTCTTACCCTTGGGACGAGCCGAGCCCAGGCCAAGATTTACCAGGGCCTCCTCACTGAGCAGATCGGGGAGCCGAGGAGTTTCTTTCAGCCCGAGCAAACTATCCAATGTCTTCTGCTCGGACTGCGATAATTGCAGAAGCCTATTGTTTACTGAGGTCAGCGGAAAGCTCCAGGTCGGATTAAATCCCCACGACCGCTTGGAGGAGATATAGAAGAAATTATCCTTCCACCTGTGGACGGAAGTAGGCAGGCCTCCAAATAGCTTACGGCTTCCTCTAGGGGAGAAGTACCACCACCCTTTATCTACGGGGTTGCCTTTTAATATAAAGCAACTTCTGAAGATATTTACCAGGGGGAAGCCGTGTGCTAGGCGGAGGGCGAGGAAGCCGATGATTAGTCCATGAATTCGGGGCAAGCGCGCAGGCACCAGGCCATACGCCGTCAAAAGCTCATCCACAAAATCATACAGAGGAAATCTCAACCCTGCTTGGAGTGTATCTACGTACACCCCGACCCAACCACTGGGCGGGTTGGTGACTCGGCCTCCGAGATCCGGGAGTTCAAGCACGAACTCCGGAGGAATGAAGAATCAGGCTCGAACCGAGACCAAATTCTTGTCGGTCATGAGCGAACCCATTTCATACGGGCTCGGGCCCACCTCAAGTTCAACCTTTTCCACCTCAGAAGAAGCTGGAGCTCGCGATGGACCTACATCGAACTTCGATACCCTCGTCGGCGAGTCCATTGCCCTGGTCTTAAGATTAAAGAAAAAAGGAGGAAGAAGACAAAAGACTCTCTGACCGACCGAAAGAAGGGATAAAATGCCTACCCGAAGCTCGTCGGAAAAAGACGGACAGGCGACGAAAGAGAATGACCCCCGGAAGAGGAAATAAACAGGTGGCACAAAAGCTAGTCGAGAGCTCCAAAGAATGCCCGGAAGAAAGCTCCAACACCCCGGCAACGGCGACTGAGGAAAGAAGATCAGGAGCAGGGGGAGGGTCAAGCAACGACCCTATGACCCCTTCTTCAGGCCTTATATAAGCCTCTGCAGCGGCTCCGATCGGGCAACCTAAATGATCATACGGCCCAAGATTTGCCATGTGGCAAGCCCTAAGACGGCCTCAACAAATCTCTCTGAATCGCATCACTAATTGCTGATCATTATGGAAGGCGCTCCGGAGCTCGAAGTATTGATGATTGACCTCCCGCCTTCCGCCGAATGAGACGCTTCGGAGAAAGGAGCATTAATGGTCGACTCCTCATGTTCCGCCAGATGAAATGCTTCGGGGGACAGGGAATTAATGGTTGAAACCCTCCTCGTCCCGATCCAACAACTCTCCAGAAACGAACGCCCACGTGGAACCCTGAAAAATTTCTGTGGCAAATTCCATCCCAGAAAATTTAGTAGCTTGGACGTCCCAAGTCCGACGTCAAGCTCTAGGCTAAGAAGTGCGCCGAAGCATATCCAGTTCGGTACGCGCCTCTTTTTGCTTATGTAACTGAAGTGTTGGACGATCAGGAGTCTGACTACTTCCATCGTCCGAGCCACAAGGCAGCTCGACCTCGGAAGTGGGGGGAAAATGATGGAGAAAAAAATGGATCGTCCAACCCACAACCAAAAAGCCGCCCAGTTTCGGCCGAGTAAACGTTAATGACGGTTGGCTGAATCTTCACTTCGGCCCAGGGCCAGCTCGTCCTCGGAACTCCATCGAAAGCTTCACCAATTCCAGACATTCGCCGACTCCCCCAACCAAGCTCAGGATACCTCCAGACATTCGCCGACCCACCTCGACCGAGCTCGGGGCGCCCACTCCAGCAGTATGCCCCGACCATCGAGTTCGGAACGCTCCACCAAGCACATCTCGGAGTCCGAGAAGCCAAACTACTCCCAGTACCCGCCAAGCCGACCTCGTCAATCACATAACGCGATTACATAACGAGCTCGGCCTCGCCAATGACCACACCATGTGCGGGCCTATACCCATCTACGTGGTCGTACATCACCACACTACCGTGTCATGTCTCCATAACCGGCCAACAGCAGTCAGACGACACCTTGACTACTCTGGCCATACCCTGCCGTGATTGTCAACACCCTACCGTTCTCAAGAACGGGTTGTACTGCCTGAGCTGCATGCCATCTGGCTCAGAGCCACGTCCCCTAATGATGAGGGCTGACAGTACTTTAGCCATCTGTGCCACTCCCCCGAGGCTATAAATACCTCGGTCAGGTAATTTCTAATGGAATTTTTGGCTAGACCAACTTTACCCCACTCTAACTTAATCGTCGGAGGGCCCTCACCAAAAATACCGGTGAGGTTTTGTGCAGGTCCGTGGCCGTCGAGCAAAAGGTGGCCCCCGTCTTCTCCCTCCAATTACCGGCAGCTCTCTCGACTCCACCGGTGTGGTCCCCCTCAGGCCAAATTTGAACCACAACATTACCTATTCCGTCTCTTCCTTGCACTCGCTAATTCCAATGCCTTTTCACTTTATTCCTTGCCCCGACTAATCCTAATACCTATTCCAAAGCCGCTTCAGTTTTTCCATTTATCCGAGCAGAAATGATATGGGGCATGCACTGGAAAAAAAAAAAGAATGCATTTTTATTATATTTCTTCGGGTACTTAACCTAAAAAAATAAATCTAAAAATCGCAGACTACTTTCACTAACAAACCGAGCAGTCCGTCCTAAAATTTTAAAAAAAGTATGGCATTTTTTTTCTTTTTCGTTTTCAAAACGTATTTTTTATTAAAAGTACAAATGGATCGGATTGGACCGAATCATGAGTGATCCTAATCCAACCTGATTCTTTGTTCGGATCCTAGTTTTAGACTTAAGACACAACCCAATAGAAAATTAGATTTGGTCAGGTCGGGGCCACGGCTACAATTTTTGATCCAATAAATCATTCGGGTCGGATCGGACTGGGTTTATATATAATCCGGATTCAATTAAAAAAAAAATGGGTGCTACGTGGATCTAACCTAAAAAATTTAGGTCGAGTTTGGGTCATACTGCATTTTCATCCAAAATCATTATTATGCAGATAAGTTACACAACTCGGCAGCTGGGCCTACAGTAGCAACAACGGGTCAAGGTCTCCCTAAAATAACCAACCCCACCTTATATAAGTGAAACAAAAGAGTCCGTATTTCTTACGGTGACATGGCCAAACGTGCGGCATGTTGGTGCGTTTGGGTCCGGCCTGGGTCCGTTTCCATCCAAAATCACTATTACGGTAATAAGTGACACCACTCTCAGCTGGGCCCATGGTAGCAACAAAGAAAGCCTCCGGCCTCGAGAGTCGAGAGGGGGTCAAGGTCTTCCCCCAACCCACCTTAGAAACCCCCCTCGAGAGGCCGTGTTTCTTACGGCGAGATCGCGAAACGTGCGGCGCACGTTGGTTTTGTCGGGCCCCACGAAACTTCCTGCTCTCCTCCGTTGCGGGGCCCAGCTGGACAGGAATGGTTGTGAGAGCTCGGAAGAGGCCCACAGCACACGTGATCTTGTCAGCCTTCCTCCACTCTTAACAGCATAGGGCGCAATGTTGGGATCGAACTGGATCATGAGTGGCCTAATCTAATCCTTTTTCTTATTCAAATTTTAATTTTAGATTCAGATTCAATTCAATAAAAAATGAAATTTGTTTGGATCGAATTTACGGCTATAATTTTTGATCCAACAGGTTATTCGGATTAGATCGAGTCTATTTATAATTCGGATCTAATTTAAAAAATTTGAATTCGATTTGGATCCCAAATGAATCATTTCATTCAAAATTATTGTTATGCTGATAAGCGACGCCCCTCGACGGTAAGCCCTGCGGTAGCAGCAAAAAAAAAAAAACAACAAACAAACAAAGACTCGGGCCTCAAGAGGAGTCAAGGTCTCCCTATAATAACCCACCCCCACCTTTTGCGACACCGCTCGACGGTAGGCCCTGCGGTAGCAGCAAAAAAAAAAAAAAAAAAGAAAGAAAACAAAGACTCGGGCCTCGAGAGGAGCCAAGGTCTCTCTAAAATAACCCACCCCCACCTTATATGAATGATACTACTTGACCGCTCGCCCCGCGGTAGCAACAAAGAAAGACTCGGGCTACGAGAGGAGTCAAGGTCCCCATAAAATACCCCACCCCAGCTTATAGTGACAAACAAAACAGACCGTGTTTCTTACGGCGACATAGCGAAACGTGCGGCGGGTTGGTGGTGTCAGCCCCCACAAAACTTCCCGCTCTCCTCCATTGCGGGCCCCAGCTGGACATCCATGCATCTCTCCTGGATGGCCGCTGCAATGCCATGTCCATGTGCATTCCGTGGGCAAAGGTAGAGGATCAACTGCTACATTGTATGCAAATATAATGTGACTAATGGCAATGCGCTTTCTTTTTATTAATTATAAGCTTTCCTATTCCTCTGGAAATATGCGGCCCTGATGCAGTCGTTGGCTGCTGTCAGGCTACGAGCATCTCGTGATGTTTACACACTGTTTAATCGTACTGGAAGAAGTTGGCCTTTCCATTGTTTTGAATAATGTAAATTATTTGAAAATAGATATATTTATGTAGCAACGACTATATGTTGTATTTATTGTTTAAAATGGATAAGCCCTAAGCCTGCGGGCTGCGGGCTCAAGCCCGCAGGCCGCAGCCTGCCCAAAATGGATAATCCGATTTTGGATTGGATCGTTGGATAAAGGATTCAAAATTAATTCAAAAACTAACGGATTGGGTCGGGTTGGCTCGAGATTTAGTAAATCCAGACACAAACTAAAAAATAAAACAAGTCCAATTTGAGACCCTAACCCGACCCCACGGGTCTTTAAAAATAGATCAAATCGGGCTGGGTCGGGTCACAGGGTCAACCCGACCCATTTGCAGCCTTAGAATATCTTACGTTAAATTTTACTGCTTTGGCGTACCATTGTATGTCGGAATTGGGCATCAACATCATACACCTCGTAGGTGGTTGTTGAAGAGCCTTATTATCTATTTTACCTCTCGCTAAAAGGTACATAAAATTTTTTTTAATAAATTTGAATATTTAGGCATTCTTTTCCATTGCCAACATTAAACATACAACTGGTTCTTTCTCATCTTGATCCTTGGTTTATAGGGGTGCAAATGGGTCGGATTAGACCAGATCATAAGTGACCCCAACTCAACCCGATTCCTTGTTTGGGTCTTAATTTTAGACCGAAACCCAAGCCAATAGAAGATCAGGTTTGGTCGAGTTGGGTCCATAGCTACAATTTTTGATCCAACGGGTCATTCGAGTTGGGTCGGGTCCATGTATAATCTGGACCCAATCCAAAAAATTTGGATCCGATTCGGGTCCAGGTCGAGTCATACCCATTTCCATCCAAAATCATTGTTACGCTGATAAGTGACACCACTTGACGGCTGGGCCTGCAGTAGCAACGAAGAAAGCCTCGGGCCTCCAGAGGGGTCAAGGTCTCTCTAAAATAACCCACCCCACCTTATATAAATGAGAAACAAAAGAGACCGTGTTTAACGTTGGCGGTGTCAGCCCCCACGATACTTTTCGCTCTCCTCCGTTGCGGGCCCCAGCTAGACATCCATGCATCTCTGATGTTTGGTGTAATGCCATGTGCATTCTGTGTAAGGGTACAAATGAGTCGGATCGGACCAGATCATGATTGACCCCAATTCAATCCGATTTTTTGTTCGGATCCTAATTTTAGACCTAAACCCAATTCAATAGAGTATCGAGTTTGGTCGGATCGGGTCCATGACTACAATTTTGATCCAGCAAGTCATTCGGGTCTGATCGGGTCCAAGTATAACTTGGACCCTATTTAAGAAATTTGAATCCTGTTTGGTCCAGGATCCAGATTGGGTCATAACCGGTTTTCATCCAAAATCATTGTTACGCTGGTAAGTAACACCATCGGACAGCTGGGCCCCATGGTAGCAATAAAGAAAGCCTCGGGCCTCGAGAGGGTCATGGTCTTCCTAAAATAACCCACCCCACCTTATATAAATGATGACAAACAAAAGAGACCGCATTTCACGTTGGTGGTGTCAGCCCCCACGATACTTATTAATTTTATTTTTATAATAAAATCCAAATCATGAATTTATCCCTCCGACCAGACAGCCTCTAATCGAGAGGGGGGTACTGAAACTATAGCCGAGCCCCTTCAATTAAGAGAGAGAAATGGCAGCCCTTGGAGCATACAAGGTTGCTGAAACTATAGCTGAGGAGAGCTTGACTAGCCAAACAGTACAAACAGATTCCGATCTTGAAGTTTTTTCGAGCGAAGTCCAGCCTGGTCGCATACCCATGAATCCTAAATTGCTCCAATCAGCAAGATCAGGAGACAAAAGAATTTTGGATGAGTTACTACGACCAGGAGATTTTCCTTCTAGAGCTTCGGCGGGGGAGATCGCAATAACAGTACCAGAGGATTCTCCAATACAAGAAGATACCAGCTGCCTCCTTGGAGTTACACTCGAGGGAAACACCGTCCTCCATATAGTTGCTAGCCGAGGACATCACGAGATTGCCAAGGAGATCTGTTGTAGAGAGATCTCTCTTTTGGCAGCACCAAACACGAGGCTCGATACTCCATTGCATTGCGCTGCCAGGGCAGGGGATGACAAGATGGTCTCTCTTATTATCCAGTTTGCAAGGGAGGGCGAGATCGAAGAAAGGAGAGTCTTGAGGGCCAAGAACAGGGACGAGGCAAATGCTTTACATGAGGCTGCCAAATATAACCATGCGAGTGTAGCCAAAGTACTAATGGAGGAGGATTCAGGACTGGCGTCAATGCCGAATAGTGTTGGCATGTTTCCGCTCTATCTGGCCATCACGTCAGGATCCTTTGATGTAGCCAAAGCCTTGTTACAGTCTTCCTTTTGGGAGAAAGCTTCTCCAGCATCTTATGCAGGCTTTAACAAGAAAACTGCGTTGCATGTAGCAGTCCTTCTGAGTCGAGGTAATCGAGCGCTAGACTTACATATTGTTCCCGCCCTTTTTTTCTTTTTCTTTTTTTGAAGAAAAGGTGAGTAGATCACTACCATTTCATATGAAGTGTGAAACCACCATTTCATTTGTCAAATGATCATGATACAAAAGAAACAAGAAAGCTATATCAAATAATACAGCAAAACAAGGCCATTCGGGAGCGTACGGGCAACCGTTGTACACACCCAACAAAACAGATCAACATTGCCTACAGAAAAATTAATGAAACAAAAAAAAGAAAAGCACGGCCACCTAGGAATCTTTTCCTCAACCTCAGAAGATCCAGAAAGTGGGAATTAAGCAACTAGGAACCACAATTATTCACTGGCAATTAAGAACCCAGGCTTTAAGAGATTGGCCTTTTTTTTTTTTTTTGATGATAAGGGAAGCAAGATTGCCAACTAGCTTTTATTGAAATTAAGGGATCGGCCCAAACATAAAGTAGTCGGGATGTTGTTGTGACCAAATGCGATCAAGTGGATTGGCTTGGCCCCCTTCTTAGCTGGTGCTGTGCATGCCCATCTAGGCTTATCGAGGTTCAGTTGGCAAGTTTCCTTGATGGTCACCATGTGTAACTTCCCTCGTAACAAATAACGAACTTTGATTTTTCTTCTTTTAGTGTTCTTGTGATAATTCACCATTGGACTAAATATGCTAATAGATGCACTAAGCAGATTATTAAGCAAGCATATGCATGGAAGACAATGCTCCACCTTTTAATTTGTAAAAGCACCATGAGCATTGTATAACACAAGTACTCACGATACCTTTCATTATACTTACGTGATAGAAATTACTGAAGACATATTGCAACGGAAGCCGATGCTTGCCAAAGGTGTCGATTCCTCTGGAAGAATTCCTCTTCATTATGCAGCTTCAGATGGTCATCATGATATGGTGAAGCTATTATTAGAGCGCGATCCCTCTACAGCCTATCTTGCAGATGCCAAGTATGGCTTATTTCCCATACACATTGCAGCTATGATGGGCAACATTCCTATAGTTGATCAGATTTTAAAACAGTGCCCAGATACAGACGAATTATTAGACAAGGAGGGAAAGAATTTTCTTCATGCCGCTTTTAAAAGGGGAAAGCTTGATCTGGTCAAGAGAATTATCTCCAGGAGACCGGATCTCAGGAAGCTCTTAAATGACCAGGATAACGAGGGAAATACGCCGTTACACACGGCTGTTAAAAACAGCGACCAACGGAGCGTGCATTTTCTTCTCCGGAACCAAACCGTATGCGTCAACGTTATCAACCACGACGGCTTCACCCCTCTCGACTTGGCTTACCGAATGTTGGATGATAAAGGCCTGCAATTCTGGATGGTAAAACTCTTAACAACCTCGTGCATGTTTTGCTTGCCATACATCACAAGCATATATAATCTCTTTAGAGAGGTTATGTATGCTTGGAGCATAAACACGTTTTCTTCATTTCTTTCGAGCTAGATGTCTTTCTAAACACAAATCCTGATAATGAGCATTCATTTCTTACCATAATAAATGCCAATCTTGTCAACAAGACTTCGGCTCACCGGACGGCACCTTTTTGCCCTTATATTGTGAAGATACCCAAAAAAATCCGTATTTTTTAATAAATAAATAAATATTATCATCAAGTCTGGGGACTGGGATGCTCTCGCTTATAAGAAGTGGATATGTTAATGTTAACATGTAGTGTTCTCAATCTTTCAACTAATCTCCCTTTTTATGTTCTAAAATTTTTCTTGCACTGTAGAATGCAAAATTCTGCATTGCCATCTGCTTGGCTTTAACAAAGGCTCTGTCCAGTCCACGAGAATTGCATCATTTAGAGACCGGTGAATTATCCAGTGATGAGACCAAAGAGAAACTGTCCGGCGATGATAAGTTCAAAAAAGAATCATCCAACATCGAGGACAAGGAAATCAGGAGACAGGTGGATTTAGGCAAAGATTATTGGATTGCTGCGGTGTTGATTGCTACGGTCACATTTGCTGCTGGTTTCACCGTCCCCGGGGGGTACATAGCTGATGATCATCCAGGCCGTGGCACAGCAGTTCTAGCAAAAGATTATGCCTTCAAGGTATTCCTAGTCTCAGATTCCACCGCGTTGGGCTGCTCCATCCTAGCCACATGCTGGCTCCTAATTGCAGGAACGTCGATGGTTGATACACATACTCGCAGAATAGCCCATTGTGGGGCTATAAGTTGTCTATGGGTGGCATTTATGGGCATGTCCACTGCATTCGCGATGGCTATATATGTAGTGTTGCCTCCCAGCTGCAAGCGTATCCGCATTATTTTCTGCATCATTGCTCTCGGAGCCCCTTTTCTAGTTCATATGGCGGCATATTATAACGCCTATGTTGTGCTGAAAACAGTAAGAATCAGGCAAGGGTATAGACAATGTATTTACCCAACCACACACCCGCATGATGTGGAACGCCTTGGTCCTGCTTTGCTGATGTGGGGTGCCCGTCTCATTTTTTGGCTGCTTGTGACATTGGGCGTTGATGCTATCTTTTTCCTGTTCGCGACGCTCTAGGTGTGTGAAAATCGAAGCAGCAGCTGTCAGCATGCATGGCTGACAGAAGTCCAAAGATAGCTTGGGAGTTGCATTGGGAGTAACATTTTAATTATTTTTTATTTTTCACATGCAAAATCTTCCGTCTGTATGCTAAAAATATTAGCTTTTAGGGGCGTGGCAATGAAATGTTTGTCCTTTTGCTCTCTTGCAAATAGAGAGAAAAAGAAAATTTTTCTCTTTTTCGACCTTCTTTGACTGAGCAGAGATTGCAGCTTCACGTTTTTTTTTTTTTTTTTTTGTTACTTGGGGGGGGGGGGGGGCAATGAAATGTTTGTCCTTTTGCTCTCTTGCAAATAGAGAGAAAAAGAAAATTTTTCTCTTTTTCGACCTTCTTTGACTGAGCAGAGATTGCAGCTTCACGTTTTTTTTTTTTTTTTTTTGTTACTGGGGGGGGGGGGGGGGGGGGGGGGGGGGGGGGGGTGCTCACACTAATCTCGTATAAGCATTACCATGAGAGTCCAAAGAGAAAATACACCTAAGAGATGGGGGGAACAGATATATGCATGGCGAGTCCAGAGAATCTCACCGGAGTGGTGAGCAGTAAAGGAGGCGATCCAATCCGCAGATCTGTCTGCCTCTCGGTAGACATGCACAACTTGGAAAGCATCACACTCCTCCAAAAGCCTCTTAATGTTGATTAGAAGCAAATGGTCTGCCTCTCACGATCCCACTTGTAGAATCCGCTCAATAATATCCACTGAATCTCCTTCTAGGATGATGCTTCCTGCCTCGAGCACCCGCCTAGCATAGGAGATCTCCTCCCACGCTGCCCTGAATTCCGCTCCTAGAACACATGCTTCAAAAGTCCTGAATTGCCATTGACACTCATATACTTGAGGCACCATCTATGTACCAAAGTCCTGAAGGGTCATGGACACTCATATACACTTCAGGCACCATCCATGCATCTCATGCAATAGAGAGCCTTTGGCTATAGCGCATTTGACATATACAGCAGCACTATACTCCACGAAATGCATTTGGAATAGTGGCAGAGCAGGCTTTGTAATTCAAAGCTCCAGCTCATCCTTGGCAGCATTGGGCTATTCCTGTTTATACGACATTACTGTCCTATTGGCAAAGTTTAGAGGGGCATGGAAGGTCTTACCTAGGTCATTACTAGGCCGAGAGCAACTACCGTTGCTCTGGAAGGGTACTTGAGGACTGCAATCAGTTGGATCCAACCAAGGGACCTAGATCAATGGTGCTTATCCTTTTCTCTTGGATATTTGGAGGATCAGTTCAACATTTAGGTTCTTTGAGACGACCTGCTGCCTACTCGTTTGCCTTTTATGTAGCTAATCATACTGGTTGTATCTTATGGGACTCCTCTCGTCTATGCCCATAGAAGTTTGTGATCTCTTGTACTCTAACTCGGATGGTTGCATTTATAATAGGATCGTTTAATGATAGTTTTCTTAATAAGAAAAAAAATCCTAGGTCCTGTTTTTCTTCACTTCCTACTTCTCCTAGAAAAATTAAATAAAATTAGCAAAATAAAAGCAACACTTGCATTTTAGATATGCCCCAGACAACGAGCTAAGCTTGCCTTAGTCTGGAACAAATCAGGCTTGGGCTCAACCACGAGGTCCTTGGGTCAGGCTTGAGCTTAAAATGTTGAAGCCCTTTCGAGTTTTGGTTCCCAATCATGTATGGCATAAAATTCTTTAAAAAAAAAAATCTACTTGGTCTGGTTAACCCTGGATTGGGTTAGACCTACCAGGTGCCGATGTCCTGGCTCGATAGTTCCAGACCCTAGTTCCTTGGCTGGCGTCTGGGGTGGTTTGGCCCATTAATTGACATGTCGGACCCATCTCGTGCTCTCTACTTTCTCTCGAGCACTAGCTTGAGGAACGGAATGGATGCCAAAATTCCTGGGACCCTCGATGAATGACTCGCTCGTATCGCCATCTCATCTCTCCTGTGTCATGCCTCCTTAATCCAACCCTACAGTATCCAACAACGGCAGCATCAACCCTCCGGTGGTTTGCCACCTTTCTACTTAGCCCAATTAGCAATAATACATTGAAGCTACTGCAGCAAACAGTTGTAGAATGCGAGATCTTTAAACCCATAATACTGTGCAAGAATCTTTCTGTTCATGAGGCTACTTAGGGATCCGATAGTGATATTAAAGTACCACCAATGTCCAAAGCTTAGTGCTGAATGCTGACATGCTTGAAAGCCACGGACCAGCTAATAAGCGACATTGACTTACCCCCTCTAATATCGCTGCATACCTATCCCGGAATGGTTTGGCCATGGACCAGCTAATGAAAGGGATTGACTTGGCCTCCACTGATGTCGCCAGATACTTGCCCTAGCCGATTTGTTTTGGCCATCAACCGCGGGATAAATGGCATTGACTTGAACTAGAGGTGATCAAAATCCGGGCCGGGCCGGGCTCTACAGCAGAAATTAGGCCCGATGGCTGTGCCCAGACCCGGCCCGGCCCGACTGTCGGGCTTAAATTTTTGTCCAGGCCCGACCCAACCTTATAAATCTGGTCCCAGGCCCGACCCGACCGGCCCGACAGGCCCGACCCGACAGGCCCGATTTTTTTTTTTTTTGGAATCTAGAAATGGGCAAAAATGGCCCAACAGCTTAATGGGCTCTCTAAATTGGTTAATTGGTTAATGTTAAGGATATAACTAGCCTATTTTAAATAGATAGTGTTGGTGGTGGTTTCAAACTTTGGAATTTGGATTATCTACAAAGATTAAAAAAGAAAAAATTTGCAGCTTCAAGCCAATAGTGTTGTCCAGCTGAAAATTACAACCTAACAATAAAAACTGTAAACTTAGACAAAATACAAATTACATTGTCCCATTAACATTATAACAAACATGCATCTTTGTGCATTCAAAAGTTCATAAAAGTTCATAATTCTTGAAGCCACTTCCATAATAGAAAACCGTAGAACATCCTTGCATCTTCTAACTCTCAAAACCTACAAACACAAAATTGAAACATTAGCAATTGTTGATTGAACATGAATAATTATTAGAGTTATTAATAGAATATCTAAATGACCGAACCATGTAATCCCTCTTCCATCTCTTCCTCGTCATCTTCATCCTCACTAGATTCTCCCATGTTAGCTCCCAAGACACCCGATTGTCCTAAAAAAATGTAAAAACAAATAAATATGAAACAATAGAAAATTAGTTTTTATTCAAATATATATTAAAGAAAAAAATAGAAGAACAAGCAAAGATTTAAAGAATTACCTAATGAGAAGCCCTTTGCTCGCAACCAATCCTCATAACATGTAATAGCTTGAATTGTCTTTGGTGAAAGTGAGTTTCGCCAAGGATTTATCAACTTTTTACCCATACTGAAGGCAGACTCTGAAGGGACCGTTGATATGGAAATGGCCAAAATATCACGAGCCATCGATGCAAGCTCGGGAAAACGACCTGAGGCATCTCTCCAATATGCTAGAATATCCAAATCGATGTGCAGCCCAAGATTTTGCTCCTCCAAGTAAAGATCTAATTGTGACTTCCCATGATCATGCTTTTGTTTTTTACTCAAAAATAATTCATAATCTTCAAAACTATCTGCATCATGGTTACCAACATCACTGCCACTAGAAGTTCCAATCTTGGGAGAAAAGACTGAAGTTGAACACAGCATATACTCCTCAAATAAATCATACAAAGTATTCTTAATATTCTGAACTATCTCCCTTGCACTAATCTCCCCATAAAGTTTAGAATAACAATATTCAACTAACTCTAACTTGCAACGAGGATCCAAAACTGTAGCACAAGATAAGATCAAACTATACTCAGACCAATACTTGTTAAATTTAACTTGCATCTCTCTAACCATATCAACCATAAAATCATATGGGCCATTAGCAGTCTCTATCAATTTTCTATGAATCTCCCACACCCCCCTAAAATAAATATTTGCTGTTGGACTTACTAGCAGAAAACTGATTAGTCACATCATAAAACACTTTCAAAAACTTATGAAGAATAGCTATTTTTTCCCACTCTTCTTCAGAAAGTGCAAAGATTCCAAATTCTCTATCACGCTGTCCCCAGTGATCTAAAACTGCCTTGAAATAAATAGCACGGTCCAGCATTATAAAAGTAGAATTCCATCTAACACAACAATCAGAACGCAATCTTTTTCTGGTATTCAAATGAAAACTTTGTTCAGCAATTTTATAAAACTTCTTCTTCTTTGGAACTGAATTTTTCAAATGCTTGGCCACATTTCTAATTTTACAAACAACACCATCAATGAGATTCAGACCAGCTTGCACAATAAGATTTATAATATGGCAGCAACAACGAATTTGAAAAAAATCACCACCATGCAAGAGAGATTTATTTGCAAGAAGACGAATCTTGAGAGAAGTAGCCATGGTATTATTATAAGATGCATTATCCAATGTCAAGGTAAAAACCTTACTATCAATTTTCCATTGAGCCAAGCATAAAGCGACCTCATCAGCAATAGAAAGCCCATCAAAGGGGGGGCGGGGTTAAGGCTGCAAATCTAATTATTCTTTTTTGCAACTTCCAACTATTGTCAATCCAATGTGCTGTGATGCAAAGATATTCATCTTGTGTGTAATCATTTTTCCAATTATCAGAAGTCAAACAGATTCTCCCCGATGCTTGTGCTAACTCCTCCTTCACAACCTTCATTTCATCCATGTAATATTTCAATGCATCTCTCCTAATAGTATGCCTACTCATGGTTTTGTATTGAGGACACATAACAGATACCATATATTTAAAACCAGGTTCCTCACAAGTTCTAAAAGGATGTGCACCAGCAACAATACATACAAATAGCTCTACGAACTTCTTCCTGATCAAACTTGGGATTTTTCAAATGCAAAGATGTGCTTCCAGAAGTTGTGGTTTCAGTTGACATAGTGTAATTCCTTATGTCATGATGAAAACGTTTAGAACATCTTTTTAAGTGGCGCCATATATGAGACGTACCATTCTTAGAAGCAGCTGAAAAAATCTCCTTGCAATACTTGCATTGTGCTTTCAATATGTCCTTATCTTCAGTTGGAAGCTTGACCATGTGCATCCATACCTTTGATTTTGCTTTACCATCCTTGACATAACAATCCTCATGCTCATTATCCGCCACAGGAATAGGTGAACTTTCGCTTGCCATTGACATAAGCCTATCAAAAAATTATACAACTAATTATACAAAAAATTTAGTTCATAAGAATTATCCTATCAACAATGAACAAACCATCCCTTCATTACTTGGAAGTTGGGATAGTAGCATTTATCATAATAAAAATAAAGCCCCATCCAACCGGCAAAAAAAAAAAAAAATCAGGAGCCCATCTCAGGTCAAGGGAGAACTATAGCTGGAAGCCTGGAACAGTGGAACTGGAGCAATGTGAGGGGAGGAGTCCGAAGACCAAAACCGAAAAAGAGAAGGGATGAAAGATCCCTCGTCCATCTCCAATCCCCCGATCTTTCTTCCTCAGAGTTTCGACTGGGTCACGGGATGAAAGATCAAGGCATCAAGGCATCAAGCCAACCAAATCCCTCCTCCCTCTTTCTCTCCAGTCTCCACCGGTCCACCCACGGGAAGACTCGTAGCCACCTCCCTCTCCCCTCCCCCCCCACCTAAAAAACCGGCCCGATGGGGAAGCTCCAGAGTCCCACCTCCGAGTTCTGAGCTCTCTCGCTCCCCCCACCTCTCTCTCTCTCTTTCTCTCTCTCTCTTCCATCCGGGCTTGAAGCTATATGGGGCTTTACTTCCGAGCTTGGGCAAAATTCATCCGGAATCGAGCTCGAAGAGGAGGAGGAGGAGGAGAAAAATCTTACTGGCGACTGTGAGTCGGTGACCGGAGCCGCGGAGGTTGCCGTCCGGGGGAGAAGGACATCGAGAGGAGGCGGCGGCGACGACACCGACAGAAACCGAGAGGAGGCGGCGGCTACAGGGAAACCGGTAGAAACCGGCTACAGGGGGCGGTGGTTCTCCGCGAGGGAAGGGGGGGCTCTCAGGCGAGGGAAGGGGGCGGCGGCACTCAGTGAGGGAAAAGGGGGGGGGGTCTCAACGAGGGAAGGGGGAGGGGGGGTTTAGGAATTAGGGCTTTAGTTTTGTTTCTTAATTTTTTTTAATATATTATATTTTACTGTTTTATAGTCGGGTTGGGCTGAACCGGGCCATTTTTAAAAGTTTCCAGGCCCGGCCCGATTTTTTTGATCGGGCCGTTTTTCCTGCCCAGGCCCGACCAATGGGCTCTTTTTCAATGCCCAAGCCCGAAAAATTTCGGGCCGGGCTGGGTGGGCCGGGCGGGCCAGAAGGCCCGTGATCACCTCTAACTTGAACATCTCTCGTTTGCACACATTTCTACCCCGATGTGGTTTGCATGGAAAGTCGCGGTTATATCCTTCCGTTCCATCGGTCGGCTATAGGATCATCCACTGCACGAATTTCAAACTGCTTTGATCTCCATCACTCATCTACCTGCATAGATCTCAAAGCAAAATGGAGATGGTCCGACAGTTAAATGTGTACGAAAGGTGTGTCATTCCTTCTCATGAAGGATAAAATGAGGCAATATGTTGTCCATTTTGGAGATTTATAGCGGTCATCAATCTCTTAACCACGAAGATGCAATAACTAATAATCATCGAGATGGCGACATGTCATCCATCCAAATATACCCACCGCATTAGACATGACGGTGCAATAATGACAATAGTCTATTTCAGAGAACCGTCTACTTTAGAGATGGAGAGATGTCACCCATTCAAATATGCCAGTCTATCAATAGTGCAAAAATACAGATCCAAAAATTACGAGTAATTGACTTGTCAAAGATGACCATGATATTATAGAAGCATCACTTGCAAGCAAAATAATAAAAAATATAATAATTTTTTGCTGAAGCAACTCTAAAACTTTGACAGAATAACAGATTTTATTTGAGTAAGAGGAAGAAAGAAAATTATTTAAAGGTCGCTTTTTGGGAGTCAGGATCTGCTATGGTGCATGTTTTATGCCGCATAGAACTGCATACATATCGACAACCATCACGTCATCCGATCAAGGAGAGAAATGGTTGTGAAACATCCAAATACGACATGCCATGTAGGGCATGCCAGTAGATGTGATCTATCACATCCTATCATAAGAAATGTAATGTAAATGTTAACTAAACATGTATAGTTCCCAATCTGTCAACTCATCTCTCTTTTTTTGTTCTAACATTTTTCTTGTACTCTAGAATGCAGATGATTGTATTGCTAGCTGTTTGGCTTTAACAAAGACTCTGTTCGGTCCAGGAGATTTATCCAGCTATGAGGCCAAGGAAAAACCATCCGGCGATAACAAGTTCAAAGAAAACTCATCCAGCGTCATGGCGGAAGATATCAAGAACGAGCTAAAATTATCCAGAAATAGCTGTTCTAGCAATTAGAGAGTACAGTTTTAGGTGTTCTTAGTCTCAGATGCCTTCGCGTTGGTCTGCTCCATCCTAGCCACATTCTGGTTCATGAATGCAGGAACATTGACACTTGATAACATACTCGCAGACGAGCCCCTTTGGGGGCTATGCTTTTGTCTATCGGTGGCATTTGTAGGCGTGTCCGCTGCGTTCGCGAGAGGTATATATGTAGCATTGGCTCCCAGCTGCAACCAAATCGGCATTCTTTTTTGCATCATTTCTCTTGGAGCCCCTCTTTTAACACATTTGGTGATACATCATAACATGTTTGGTTTGATGAAAACAATAGCAATCAGGCAAGGGTATAGATGTTTGATTTGGCCAACGATACACCCGTATGTTGAGGAACGTCTTGGTCCTGAATTGCTGCACTTTGGAATTATCATTGGTTCACTGCTTCCAATACCGGGCTGTTATGCTATCTTTTTCCTATTAGCGGTGCTCTAGGTGAGCAAAAATTAAAACTCAACATGCATGGCTAATAGATGTCCGAAGAATAGTTTGTGTATCGTGCAAGGATTTTTTGCATGTAAAATTTTCTCTTTGAGTGGCAATGAATGTTTGTAAGTCTTAAAGACATGTAGAAGCTAGAATTTTCTTTTTAAATAATAATAACAATTTATCTATCTATCTATTTTTAGTTTTGTTTCGTACAATTTCTTTTTCATAACCATCCATTTTTAAAAGGTATGGCTGAGATATCCCCATGTATTCTTTGAGTTGCGGGATGTAGCGCTTACGAATTCGTTATCAATGGCAAAGTATTCAAAGTTTCTTCTAGATTAAGGACTGTTTTTATGCCTAATCCAGATCTTTAGAATTCTCCACATATGCCAAACACTTAACCCATGTTTCCCAACCTCTATCAAACTTTACGCTTGATCATTCTCAAATCTAGCTAGGGTTGAAATTTGGGCATGGTCCAGCCTAAGATCTATCGGTTTGGGGCAATTTCGGATTGGGCTGCGGTCGGTCCGAGAAAGTAGCTTGGGCTTGGATTTTGGTTGTAGAACCAAATATATATCAGGCTTGACCCAAGAACTAGCAAATTGAGGACCTATTCAGCTAAGCCCACTCCACTTGGCCCCACCCCATGCTCCACCCTAACCAACGCCCCATTTCTAATCCTCTTCCCCCTTCCCTTCCTCCCTCCCTCTCTCTCTCCCCAATCTAGCCTACCCTAGCCTTCCCTTCCCTCCTCCTGCCTATCCCCTTCCCTCTCCACTCTACCCTCCCTTCTTCTCTCTCTCCCTCTCTCTCTCTCCCCCTCCCCCTCCCCACCGTGCCCCCCCCCCCCCCCCATAGCCCTCCTCTTTCTCCTTCTCGCTCCCACCCATCCTCCTCTCTCAATTGCCCATCGTCATCCCTCATGCGCCACATCTTGTTAGGCATACTGGGGCAGACTTGGGTCAAGCTTATTTGGGCTCCAGGCCAGGCATGAGTTTGCCCTTGAGTTGATCTAAAAACTTTTGAGCTTGGTCCTAGCCTGAAGCCCGAAAAAACATCCCGGCGAAGCTCGAGTTGTATGAAAGCTCAGCCCAGTTGCAACCCTAAATTCAACATATAACTGTAGTCGATTATCCTTCATAGATGCTTTCTCTCCATCCCGAGAGAGAGAGAGAGAGAGAGAGAGAGAGAGATTGTGCGGTCAAGTTGTTAAAGGGCGCCCCAAATTTTGATACTATCTCGATAATAAAAAAGTACCCATGTCGCCGCCTCAATGTCAAATGCATCGAGCATAAATGCTTCTAATTCAAATCAATTCATTATATAATCATAGTATCGTGCACTAAGCACTACAAATGATCAGCCACTTGCTAGTTTGTTAATTTAAGTTTAAACATAATTGGCACTTCTTACTAGAGATAAAAAGAACAATTACATGCATATGAAACCATAATAAGAGAAAATCCCACCAATACGCCATATAATCATGGTATCATGCATTAAGCACTAAGAAAAGACCAACCTCTTGTTGGTTTAACTTTAAAAATAATTGGCGCCTCCAATAGTGGACCAATGATGAAAAAGTTCATCACCATGGTAAAAAAGAAAAGAAGAGAAAAAAATGACCGCATGCCTTTGAAACCATAATAAAAGCAAGGGTTTTTTGCATGGATACCCTTCTAAATATCAAATTTTACGTGAATACCCTTTCAAAATTGATATTTGCATGTATATCCTCGTCAAACTCTGTTATTGTACAAATACCCTTAATAGAACAGTTATTTTAACGGCGTTAAAAAAATTATATTTATATTAATTAAAAATAAAATAAAAATTTAAAATGACCTTATTATTCTTACTCTTCCCTCCCACCCTTCCTCCCCCTCCCCCCGGTGCCCGGCTTCAGCACACCCCCCCCCCCCCCCCCCCCCCCCCGCGGGTGCCTTACCCTCCCACAGCTGCAAGCCCAGCGGCTCTCTGGTTCCCAGGGAGAAAGATGGAGGGCTTTGGGGTGGCTCCTCTATCAGCGAGGGCGCGGGAGATAGCCAAGGGTCGAGAAGACCTCCTCGGGTTCCTGCGAGACCTCCCGGAGTCGGAGTACGAGCTCTCGCTCACCGACCTCGTCGAGAAAGGATCGGCTGCCGGCAACTCAGCTGCGGAGGAGAAGAAGACTTCCCCAGGAGGAGAAACCAACCGAGCGTCATCAGCTGTTAAGGAGAGAAAGAAGCGGAGGAACAACAGGGACAGTTGCGGCAGCAGCAGCGATGGAGTGCTCTTGAATTTTTACGTGCCGAGTTCCCTGACCCGGAGCCAGCTACCGAGACACCAGAGGTATCAACAGTGTAATAGATCGAGAGAGAATCCTGACGGGCCGAGGTTCCTTTGGATTCTGTGAACCTATGCTTGTTGCTATCCTTCCACACTTGAACCCTACTCCCCTTAGGGCTTTTCCTCCTCATTGGCTGGCATTTCCCATCCCTTTGGAGAATAATAAGGCCATGGGAGCAAGCTAACAAGCTCCTAAGAAACCCATATCTCCTTCCTGTCTGCCTTGAAAACCCGCCATAAATTCACTTAAAAACGACCAATGGTACCACCACCCACACACACAAAAAAGAAGAGACTCTCTTACTTGTTATCACAAAGCAAACTCATTTCTCTGAGTTTTGCTGGATTTTAGGTGGCTTTGTGAAGCCTTTATCCTGATTTTGTTTCTCTTTTTCTGTTTCCATTACCACCAACTCAGTGCTGTTAAAGCCACCTACTTAGCATTATTTCTGGTCCTTAGACAAGCCACCTTCTTTCCAACTCAAACCAGCAGTCCTCTCTCTCTCTCTCTCTCTCTCTCTCTCTCTCTCTCTCTCTCTCTCTCTCTCTCTCTCTCTTCTGGGCCCAAGAGATTCTGAAGCAGGGCACAGCTGTGTGGAGCTCCTGTCTTCTTCTTCTTCTTCTTCTGGCATAAGAAAAGCTGTGTGGAACGCCCGCCATCGGGATCTCGATACCCGGGGGGCGGGGGGAAGCCGGGCACCGGGGGGGTGCTGAAGCCAGGCACCAGGGGCGGGGGTGCGCGTGGGGGGTGGGGTGGGGTGGGGTGGGGAGGGGAGGGGAGGGGAGGCCGGGCACGGGTGTGCTAAAGCCGGGCACCGGGGGGAGGGGGAGGATAATAACATCATTTTAAATTTTTATTTTATTTTTAATTAATATAAATATATTTTTTTTAACGCCTTTAGAATAACTATTCTATTAAGGGTATTTGTACAATAACAGAGTTTTACGAGGGCATACATGCAAATATCAATTTTGAAAGGGTATTCACGCAAAATTCGATAGCTAGAAGGGTATCCATGCAAAAAACCCTAAAAGCAAATAACACCACTTTTATAAAGAGGTTTGCTAAAGAGCAATGAGAAAGAATATATCCATGGTGGAGTTTAAACTTTGTTCTTGTATCACTCTACATTTCCTCTTTTTCTTCCTCTTGTAAACATTTTATTTTTTATTCTTTTTTAATAAATTGGTGGAAGCTCTTTCCTTCCTCCTCTTATATCGAAAAGATTTCCTCTTGGCTAATTTCCTTTGCGTACCTTTTGTATTTCCTTTTTTTTGTAACCTCTTCTAAAGTAAATACTCCTCCATCAATAAATTTGGGTAGCTTTTGCCACCCTTTCAATTAGAGAAAGAGAGAGAGAGTAGTCCTTAAAGCACGTGAGTTGCTGAAACTATGGCCAAGAAGAGCATGAGTACAGCACAGATAGATTCCAATCTTGAAGTTCCTCGGAGCAAAGTCCGAACCCCTCCACATAGCTATGAATCCTAAAGACAAATCTGAATAATGAACATTCATTTCTTATGATAATAAGGCCCCATTTTGGGGAGCTTTTGGAGGGCCAAAAAGCACTTTCTGGCCCTCGAAAAGTACTTTTAGATGAAATAGGGGTGTTTGCTAAAAATTTCAGAAAATTGTTTTAACTTTTCTAAAAAGCACCAAAAGTACGAACGTTTCTTGCCAGCCAGATCCGATGCGCTATGCAAGTCGCTCTAATGGCCTCTCGACATGTCCACGAACTGGCCAACCACTGGCGTATTACCTGTAGAAACCGTAGCCTCTCACTCCATGCCTCCTATGGGATCCTTGTCCACTACCATGTCGACCTCGCCCATGTACACTGGAATAGCACATGGTCCATCGACTCCTCAGCACCACATGTCCCGCACTCCGCGGGGATCCCCTAGCCACGCTTACTCAGCACTGCTCTCATCGTAAGGCGGTTCCACATCACCTTCCATAAGAAGAGTGCTGCCCTCGGTTGCAACCCGGACCTCCAGATCCAAGAACAGTCCGGCCCCGGCTCATGCTCCTGCTAGATAACACGGGAGAGATCTCCCAATCTAACACTGGTCCTGCACGAGGTACCCCAAACCCTGACATCTGGCCCCGCATATCCTGGTACCGGAAGAGACCGGATCCTCTCAGCTAGGTGTACACCAAACAACCGTCGTAGACTGGCCTCATCCCACTCTGCCCCACCTGACGCTAGGAGATCGCACACTCACAACCCCTCCACTGCCTCAGTGTCAACCATGGTCGGCCAGCTCCTCAGGAGAAGGGTATCCACCCACAAATCACCAGTCACATCGATACTCCTTCCATTGCCTATCAGCCATCTGGTGTTTGCTGACACAGTCGGTAAGTACCTCCCAATCTCACACCACATGAAGGGGACTAGGCGCCTGCTCTGTGCCACCTCTGAGCCCCCTCGATCATATCTAGCTGCTATCACCTGACTCCAAAGCCTATGTGGCTATAACATGAACTGAACTGCGTGTCGAGCAATGAAAGCCTCGCACCTCTCTAGGAGGGACTGCACCCCTAGACCACCCTCACTAGTGGGACGGCAGGCCTGCTCCCAAGTCAATAGATGCACCCTATGGCCTCCACCATGTGACCCCCACAAGAAGCTCCGAAGAAGTCGCTCGATCCTCAACAGAGTCACCTTCGGCACCACAGTGTTGGCCATGAGATATACCGGCATGGATTCCGATACCGATCTGACCAATGTCAATCTCCCCATTATGGATAGGGATGCCGCCCTCCTTTCCTCCAACCTGTTCTGGACACGCTGCACCAAGCCCGAACACTCTGCCACTCATAGTCTCCGGCCGATGATGGAGACACCCAAGTAGGTCAGTATGCCCTCCCGCTCTGGTATCTGCAGAATCCTCCGGTTCTCCTATCTGACTCTACTCTCCATGCTAGGGCTGAAGTGAATGGCTGACTTCAAGAAGTTCACCTTCTCACCGGATGCTGTGCAGTAGCCCGCCAACACCCTGCGGAGGACCCGTGCAACAGAAACCCGTGCCCTGGCCAGGAAGAGACAATCGTCAGCGAAAAGTAAATGAAAAATAGGTCCAGCCCCCGGTGCTAGAACATAGGCCTCCAGCTCTCGGCTGGCACACACACTCTACAAGGCACGAGACAAAATGTTAGCACAGATAATAAATAAATATGGAGATAACGGACATCCCTGATGCAGCCTCATGGTGGACTTGAAGAAAGATGACGGTGTGTCGTTGACCAAGATAGAGAACTTTGGCTCCCAGACACACCCCAGAACCCATCCAATCCACTGCCTGTGGAAGTCGTACACCTCTAGTGCCCGCTAAAGAAAACTCCACCTGATCCTGTCGTAAGCCCTCTCCATATCCAGCTTGACTGCCATCAAGCTTCGCTGCTTCGGTGCTTGCTGAAGATCCCACATCATCTCCTGAGCCAACATAACGTTGTGGGAGATGTTTCCACCGGCTACAAAAGTTCCCCGCTCTTGGCTGATGATGCCAGGCAAAAGGGGCTTCATCCTGCCCACCATTATTCTCGCCACAACCTTGTATAAGGTTGTGCATAAACTAATGGGCCTGAAGTGACAAGGCTATGCCGCCTCCTGACGCTTCAATATGAGCGTGATAAAGGTGGCTTTCCAATCCTCAGGCATTAATGCCCGGGAGAAGAAGCACTGAACAGCCTCTACCACAGCTCCCCGAATAATACCCCAATATTGTCGAAAAAAGAATGGAGAAAAACCGTCAGGTCCCGGGGCCTTGTCTGCTACCAGAGCCCAGACTGCCTCCTGCACCTCCCGTGTCGACACCGGCCGGACTAGGATTGCGTTCTTATCGTCATCAATACCCACATCCACCCTTGGGAGGGGTCTCCATCACTAGAATCCACATCCTCCATCCATCTGGCATGGAAAAAGTCAAGTAAGACCTATCTGACGGCAGGCTAACCGTCCACCCGATGGCCAGAACCATCTCACAAGGAGTGGATCATGCTCCGCTGTCTCCAAATAACCATCATCCGATGAAAGAACCTAGTATTACGATCCCCCTCACTAACCCACTGAACCCAATATTTCTATCGCCAGAAGATCTCATGCTGTCGTAACAGTGAGTGGTGAGTCGCTAGAAGCCCCCGAAGATCGACCATATCATCTGCCGGGAGCGCTCCTCCTAGGTCTTCCTTCCTTTGCAACTCAGCAATCGTAGCCTCCACCCCTTCCAATCTCCGGAAGATGTTGCCCACAATCTCGTGGTTCCAATGACGAAGACGCCTTTTGGTCAACTCTAGTTTGTGCGAGACCCATTGCATTGCATCCTCTTGCACCGAAATACGCCACGCATCGCGGACAATATCCCAAGACTGGGGGCCCGTGGGCCCGGTACAATCTTGGCGCGTGGCGCTGCCGCGGCGCGGGCGCGCACTCGGCCACACCTGCTGGCCCACGAACCCGGCGCCCCGCCCTTTGGGCCCAGATGCGTTGGGCCGGCACAGTAGTGGCCCGCTGGCCCACCACGGGGGTTGCGCGGGCCGGCTGGGCCACCCAACCTGGGCCCCCTTGCAAGTCGAGTCCCGCGAGCGGCCTGGGCCGCTTTTGGGATTGGGCTCGAGCCTCAGCCGCACCGCTGGGCCCCGGGTCAGCCTGCAGAAAGGCGATTCCCCGGCTCGGCCCCGAGTCCTCTGACTCGAGCAGGTCATCCCCTGGCTCGCTGGCCGAGTCAACCCGGAGAGGGCCGAAGGGGGGTTCCGGGTATTGCCCGTCCCACCCACCCACCAGCGGCGACCGGCGGCGCGCGACCTTCGCTGTCTTTTGCCAGCCGTCCGTGTCCGCCGAGGACACCGACAAGGTCGGGCGAGCTGCTGGAGATGACGGCTGAGTCGAGGACGACCTAGGCCCCGGTTCGGGCCTGGTCGTCTCCCTCAGCCGCGGCGGCTGACCCTCCCGCGGGAGTTTCCTCCACGTTGCCACCATCCAGGGGCCATAGACTGGCCCTTGGACCTCCTCCCCGATACCCGGAGGCGGTAGATCAGACCCGCCCCCCATCTCCTCCACCACCGAGGCAGATGCTAGTCGTTGGGGTAGCCGCCAGAAGACGGCATGCCGCTTCCAAGTGCCCCATCTGCCCACAGCGGGGCAGAGAACCGGAATGTTTTCAAAGACGAAGGGCTACCATCGCACTTTCGTCTTCCCCCGTATCAAGACCTCCGGCAGAAGGGGTTCGGTGGCGTCGATCGCCACCTTCACCTGGGCGAATCCCATCGCCAGCTGTTGCTCGGTGACCCCATCCACTGCAATCGGCTGGCCCGCCCGGGCTGCAATGTGGAGGATGGTTGATGTCGACCAGTACTTCGGCGGCAGGCAAGGCAGGCGGAGCCACACCATCGCCATTTTCACGGTGTCGTCCCCGGGCTCGAAGTTCGGGATCCACGGGCTCATGGCGAGGAGCTGCCCCGCCACCACCCACAGGCCCTCGCTAAGGGCCCGATCTCGGTCCTCCGTCGACTGGAATCTCAAGGCGAGGTAGTCGTTCGCGAGCGGGACGACCACCACATCCTTCAGTTTGGCACGGGCAGCCACATCCTTAGCCACCCATTCTGTTGGAACACGGCGGCCAAAACTGCGAGCTTCCACCGCCCGCCCTCCCCACTCCAACCGAGCCGCTGCTATCGGTTCCTCCGGAAGTCTCAAGACGTCCGGAAAGCGATGGCTCAGCCGCTCCACCTCCGCAGCCGTAGGCCACTGAGTAACCCACGGCCCCGGCCTTGACCAGGCGCTAGAGCCCTCCCCAAGCCCGTATGCCTTACCGTGGCCTCTCGCCGCTCCCTCCGTCGCCTTCCCCACCGGCTGCTTTCCCTTCCGATCCATGGTGATCGCTGTCGTTTGCCGAATCGGACCGCAGGCTACCTAAAGCCCGATCACCTCGCCCCAGGCTCAAGACGACCTCCTTCAAAGATCTCCTTGGAGGCTGCTTCCTTCGCCGGGAGCGATGGCCCTAGTGGACCAATCGAGAATCCCGTTGTCGCCCCTTGCTGCCTCCCCAAGCCCTCCAGTCTGGACGCCGAAGGTGCCGAGGAAACTCAGAGGGTGTATACCAGCGCTTTCCCTCAGCCCCGACTGCTGTGAGTACCACGCCGACCGGCCGGAGCACCAACTTCCCCGCCGGATGCCTCTCGGGCACCGCCGCACTACTAGCCGTTAGGCTTTCTCGCACTACGCCAGAGCTTCTCTCACTAGCCGTTGGCATTCTACTAGCTAGGCCTTCCTTATATGCAATGTCCTTTATGGTTATTTTGTCATACTAAAAGTACTTTCTGAGTTTGTTTAACAAACATATGTTAAAGTGACACAACATTTTAGAAATCTAGTTACCAAACAGCAAACAGTTTTTTATAAAATCTCTACTTTCAAAGTTCTACTTTCAAAAGCTATACTGTCAAGAGCTCTTTCAAACGAGGCCTAAATGCTAATTGTTAACGAGACTTTGGTCTCTGGTCGACACCTTTCAGCTCTTATGTTTTCGGGAGCTTTAGAATTACTTTTTTCCTTTTGTACTAAAAATCAGAATTTTTAATATATAAGTAAATATTATCATCAACTAGCCTAGATGCCCACTCATAAGAGGTGTGACGTTAATGTTACCGAACATGTACGGTTCTCAATCTTTCAACCGATCTTTTTCTGTTTTTTTTTTTTTTTTCCTCCTCCCTTCTAAAATTTTTCTTGGACCGTAGAATGCAACAAGGTGCATTCTTAACTGCGTGGCTTTAATTACAAAGGTTTTGTTTGGTTCACCAAGCGAATCGCATCCATGATTTCGAAAGGGTTGTACCCCGCGCGATGAGGACAAAAGGAAGCCATATGGCGATGGTAAGGTCAAGAAAATTCATCCAGCGGCGAGGAAAAAGAAATGAAGAAATATTGAAGAAACAGCTAAATATACCCTAATATTTTGTGACGCTGCGGTGGTTGCCACGGTCACGTTTGCTGCTGGTTTCATAGTCTCCGAGGGGTACGTAGCTGATGATCATCCAGACCGCGGCACAGCAGTTCTAGCGAGAGAGTGTCCTTTCAAGGTGTTCCTGGTCTCAGATGCCCTCGCGTTCGTCTGCTCCATCTTAGCCACATTATTTTTCATCTTCGCAGGAACATGCATGGTTGGTAAACACACTCGCAGGCGAGCCCGTTCATTCACTTTGTGGTGTCTACGGGTGGCATTTAGTGGCATGTCCACTGCATTCTCGATGGGTATATGTGCAATGTAAGCTCGCAGCTGCAAGAGTACTAGCATTCTTTTATGCATCATTGCTCTCGGAACCCCTCTTTTAGTTGGTGTAGTGCCAGATTATAACGTCACTAGTTTGCTGAAAACAGTAGGAATTAGCCAAGGCTATAGACGTTCGATTTGCCCAACCACCATGCATATACCCGGACGCTGAAAAAACTCTTCATTCTGCATTGCTACCCGTCCAGCTATCATTCTTTCACTGCTTCGAGCATTGGTCTCTTCTGCTATCTTTCTGCCATTACCGATGCTCTTGGTGAGGAAAAATTAATTAAAACTATTGGAAGAAGAATATCTTAGAAGCTTTCATGGAGGTGGCAATGATTGCTTGTTCTTTTTCTCTCTCGTGAATAGAAAGGATACGAAAAGTTCCTTTTCTACCTTATTCGGCAAAGCAGAGATCACAGCTTCACTGGATTTGAGAAAGAATTAAACCATACTAAAGTTTGCAATTTTGCAATTTGAGAAAAGGTATCAGACAGTATAATCTTGTATAGCCAATCATAACTCTTTCTCCACGCTATAATAAGAGATTTTGAGCTAGACTAGAACGGTTTTCTCAGATTCAGGACCAACAAATCATGGTGAGACATGCGATTAGACCAAAAACCGTTGGAATTGTGCCTTGCTAGCGCAGTTGACTGCTACGTGGTGTCCATCCGCACTTCAGGTGATCGCGCATCGTGCGGACATCGGTTTTGAGCTAAGCATTAATTCCAATCGCTGAACCAAAACCTATGCCTCTTGAATTGGGTGTTAAGAAATAAAATTCGCTATATGAAAATATTTTGGGTGTTAAGAATTTATAGAGTCACGTGTGCCTCTTTGTCGTCCCCAAGGAATAAATCAATGCCTTAATTACGATGCATAATTACAGGAATAAAACAAATAAAAACTTCTATATCGTATTGTTTTATAAGTTCTTGTAAAGAAATACCGAGTCTTGCTTGTTTCGTTCTTTGCTCCCAATTTTTTGAAAAAAAGTGCCGGTCGTTTAAAAAAAAAACCAATGTTAATAGATGGAAAATAAATCATCTATCCATTTTCTGTCTCATCATGCAATTAGTGATGGAATAAATTTGGAAGAAAATACTAAGATCGCAAGCAAATTAAACACCCTCAAAACCCACTTAATTGGTTTCGCATCTAAACTCGGCCCCACGTCTCCTTTGCTCGTATGTCTACCCAATTCCCTAACTCCCAGGCGCCCCAGTTTCAACCTTTTACCTGCACCGGCTAATTAAAACCGATTCCGTCTCTTCCTTGCACTCGCTAATTCCAATGCCTTTTCAATTATCAACCCCCCTGTTACCTATTCCAAAGCCGCTTCAGTTTTTCCATCCATCCGAGAAAAAAAAATCATATGGGGCATCCACTGAAAAAAAAAAAGAGTGCGCTTCTTTTTTATTATATTTTTTCTAGTACTCAATTTAAAAAAATAAATTTAAAAATTGAAGACTACTCTTACTAACGAAGCTGTATGTTCTATAATTAAAAAAAAAAAAGGCTGTCTGTTCTATAATTAAAAAAAAAGTATGGTATCTTTTTTTCTTCTTCATTTTCAAAATGTACTTTTTGTTAGGAGTACAAATGGATCTGATTGGACCGAATCATGAGTGACCTCAATCCAACCTAGTTCTTTGTTCGGTCCTAATTTTAGACCTAGTCACAACTCAATAAAAAATCAGATTTGATCGGGTCAGGACTATGGCTACAATTTTTGATCTAATAGATCATTCGGATCGGATCGGATTGGGTTTTTGTATAATCTAGATCTAATTTAAAAAATTTGGGTGCTACATGGATCCAATTTAAAAAATTTGGATCGAGTTTGGGTCATACCCTATTTCCATCCAAAATTTTTATCAATAAAGAAAGCCTCCGGCCCGAGAGGGGCCAAGGTCTCCCCCCCAACCCACCTTACACAAGAAACCCCCCTCGAGAGACCGTGTTTCTTATGGCGAGATCGCGAAACGTGCGGCACACGTTGGTGGTGTCATCCCCCACGAAACTTCCTGCTCTGCTCCGTTGCGGGCCCCAGCTAGACTTCCATGCATCTCTTCCTGTATGGTGGCCAAGAAAATTTAGGCCACATGGGGCCAAAATATTGGGACCATACAAAAAAAAAAAAAGGCAGATAACATCCTCATAAATTTGGGTGGGTTTCTCACCTCCCCTCCAACAGAAAGAGAGAGAGAGAAGTCCTTGGAGCACACAAAGGTGCTGAAACTATAGCCAAGACCCTTCAATTAAGAGAGAGAGAGCGAGATAGCAATCCTTGGAGCACACAACGCTGCTGAAGCTATGGTTGAAGAGAGCATGACTAGCCAAACAGCACAAATAGATTTCGATCTTGAAGTTCCTTCGGGCGAAGTCCAGCCCGATCGCATACCCATGAATCCTAAATTGCTCAAATCAGCAATATCAGGAGATAAAAGAATTCTGGATAAGTTACTACGACCAGTAGATATTTCTTCTGGAGCTTCGGTGGGGGAGATTACAATAATAGTACCAGAGGATGCTCCAACACAAAAAGATATCAGCTGCCTCCTTGGAGTTACAATGGAGGGGAATACGGTCCTCCATATAGTTGCTAGCCGAGGACATCTCGAGATTGCCGAGGAGATCCGTCATAGAGAGATCTCTCTTTTGGCAGCACCAAACACGAGGCTCAACACTCCATTGCATTGCGCTGCAAGGGCTGGGGGCTGGGTATGACGAGATGGTCTCCCTTATCATCCAGTTTGCAAGAGAGGGTGAGATCGAAGAAAGGAGAGTCCTGAGGGCCAAAAACAGGGACGAGGCGAATGCTTTGCACGAGGCCGCCAAATATAACCATGCGAGCGTGGCCAAAGTACTGATGGAGGAGGATGCTGGACTGGCGTCAATGCTGAATAGTATTGGCATGCCTCCGCTCTATCTGGCCATCGCGACGAGATCCCTTGATGCAGCCAAAACCTTGCTACGGTCTTCCTCCTGGGAGAAGGCTTCTCCAGCATCTTACGCAGGCCCTGACAAGAAAACAGCATTGCATGCAACAGTCCTTCTGAGTCGAGGTAATCGAGCGCTAGACTTATATATTGTTCCCACTCTTTTCTTCTTTTTTTTTTTTTTTTTTTTGAAGAAAAAGTGAGTAGATCAGTACCATTTAGAAGTGTGAAACCACCGTTTCATTTGTTAAATGATCATAATATAAAAGAAATAAGAAAGCTATATCAAATAATGCAGCAAAACAAGGCCATTCGGGAGCGTACAGGCAACCACTGTACACACCTAGTAAAATAGATTAACATTACCTCCAGAAAAATTAATGAAACAAAGAAAAAAAAAACACGGCCACCTAGGAATCTTTCCCTCAACCTCAGAAGATCCAGAAAGTGGGAATTAAGCAACTAGGAACCGCAATTATTCACTGGGAAGAACCCAGGCCTTAAGAGATTGGCCTTTGTTTTTTTTTTATGTTAAGGGAGGCAAGATTGTCAACCGACTTTTATTGAAATTAAGGGATCGTCCCAAAAAATAAAGTAGCCGGGATGTTGTCGGGGCAGACGTGATCGAGTGGATCAGCTGGGCCTCTTCTCTGCTGGTGTTGTGCCTGCCTATTTAGGCTTATTAATGTTCAGTTGGGAAGTTTCCTTGATGGTCCCCATGTGTAACTTCTCTCGTAACAAACAACAAACTTTGATTTTTCTTCTTTTAGTGTTCTTGTGATGATTCACCATCTGACTAAATATCTTAATGGATGTATTAAGCAGAGTATAAAGCAAGCATATGCATGGAAGACAATGCTCCGTCTTTTAATTTGTGAAAGCACCATGAACATTGTATAACACAAGTACTCACGATACCTTACATTATACTTACGTGATAGAAATTACTAAAGACATATTGCAGCGGAAGCCGATGCTCGCCAAAGGTGTCGATTCCTCTGGAAGAATTCCTCTTCATTATGCAGCTTTATATGGTCATCATGATACGGTGAAGCTATTATTGAAGCACGATCCCTCTACAGCCTACCAACCAGATGCCAATGGCTCATTTCCCATACACATTGCAGCTAGTAGGGGAAACGTTCCTATAATTGATCAGATTTTAAAACAGTGCCCGGGTACAGATGAATTATTAGACGAATGGGGTAGGAATTTTCTTCACGTTGCTTTCAAAAGGGGAAAGTTAGATGTGGTGAAGAAAATTATCTCCAAGAGACCGGACCTCAGGAAGCTGTTAAATGACGAGGATAATGCACACAGCTATTGAAAACAGTGACCTACAGAGCGTGCATTTTCTTCTGCGGGACAAAACCGTGTACGTCAACGTTATCAACCACAACGGCTTCACCCCACTCGACTTGGCTTCCGCAAAGTTGGATAAGAAGGGCCTCCTGCACTGACGGATGGTAAACTCTAAACGGCCTTATATTCGTCTGGCGTGCTAACCAGTGAATCACTAGCTTTAATTTCTTACACCCACAAGTTGGATAACCAGTGATCGCAAGCGAATTAAACACCCTCAAAACCCACTCAATTGGGTTTCGTATCTAAACTCGGCCCCACATGTCTCCTTTGCTCGTACGTCTACCCAAGTCCCTAACTCCCAGGCGCCCTGGTTTCAACCTTTTACCTGCACCGGCTAATTAAAACCTATTTCGTCTCTTCCTTGCACTCGCTAATTCCAATGCCCTTTCACTTTACCCAATGCCTTTTCACTCGCTATTCCGTCTCTTTCTCCTTCATTTTCAAAACGTACTTTTTATTAGAAGTGCAAATGGTTGGACCGAATCATCTCAATCCAACCTAGTTCTTTGTTCGATCCTAATTTTAAACCTAGATGCAATCCAATAAAAAATCAGATTTAGCCGGATCAGGGCCACGGCTACAATTTTTGATCCAATAGATCATTTGAGTCGGATCGGATTGAGTTTATGTATAATCCAGATCTAATTTTAAAAATTTGGATGCTATATATATATATATATGGATCCAATTCAAAAAATTTGAGTCAAGTTTGGGTCATAACCCATTTCCATCCAAAATTATTATCATGCTGATAAGTGACACCACTCGGGCCTGCAGTAGCAACAGAGGGGTCAAGGTTTCTAGAGGGGTCAACGTCTCCTTAAAATAACCAACCCCACCTTATGTAAGTGAAACAAAAGAGACCGCGTTTCTCCGGCCTGGGTGCGGACCAGGTGATACTCCGTTTCCATTCAAAATCACTATTACGGTGATAAGTGACACCACTCACAGCTGGGCCCGCGGTAGCAATAAAGAAAGCCTCCGGCCCGAGAGGGGTCAAGGTCTCCCCCCAACCCACCTAACACAAGAAACCCCCCTCGAGAGACCGTGTTTCTTACGGCGAGATCGCGAAACGTGCGGCACACGTTGGTGGTGTCATCCCCCACGAAACTTCCTGCTCTCCTCCGTTGCGGGCCCCAGCTAGACTTCCATGCATCTCTTCCTGTATGGTGGCCAAGAAAATTTAGGCCACATGGGGCCAAAATATTGGGACCATACAAAAAAAAGGCAGATAACTTATCCTCATAAATTTGGGTGGGTTTCTCACCTCCCCTCCAACCGAGAGAGAGAGAGAGAGAGAGATTCTTGGAGCACACAAAAGTGCTGAAACTATAGTCGAGCCCCTTCAATTAAGAGAAAAAGAGCGGTTCTTGGAGTACACAACGCTGCTGAATCTATGGTCGAAAAGAGCATGACTAGCCAAACAACACAAATAGATTTCGATCTTGAAGTTCCTCCAGGTGAAATCCAGCCCAGTCGCATACCCATGAATCCTAAATTGCTCAAATCGGCAAGATCAGGAGACAAAAGAATCCTGGATGAGTTACTACGACTAGAAGATTTTTCTTCTGAAGCTTCGGTGGGGGGATCACAATAACAGTACCAGAGAATGCTCCAATATAAGAAGATACCAGCTGCCTCCTTTCAGTTACATTGGAGGGGAACACGGTCCTCCATATAGTTGCTAACCGAGGACATCTCGAGATTGCCAAGAAGATTTGTCGTAAAGAGATCTCTCTCTTGGTAGCAGCAAACACGAGACTCGACACTCCATTATATTGCGCTGCAAGGGCTGGAGATGACAAGATGGTCTCCCTCATCATCCAGTTTGCAAGGGAGGGCGAGATCGAAAAAAAAAGAGTCCTGAGGGCCAAGAATAGGGATGAGGCAAATGCTTTGCACGAGGCTGCCAAATATAACCATAGGAGTGTGGCCAAAGTATTGATGGAGGAAGATGCTGGACTAGCGTCAATGCCAAATAGTATTGGCATGTCTCCACTCTATCTGGCCATTGCGGCAGGATCCCTCGATGTAGCCAAAGCCTTGCTACGGTCTTCCTCCTCGGAGAAGGCTTCTCCAGCATCTTACGGAGGCCCTAACAAGAAAACGGCGTTGCATGCAGCTGTCCTTCTGAGTCGAGGTAATTGAGCGCTAGACTTACATATTGTTCCCACTCTTTTCTTCTCTTTTTTTTTTTTTTTTTTGAAGAAAAGGTGAGTAGATCACTACCATTTCATATGAAGTGTGAAACCACTATTTCATTTGTCAAATGATCATAATATAAAAGAAATAAGAAAGCTATATCAACCAATACAGCAAAACAAGGCCATTCGGGAACGTACGGAAAACCGCTGTACACACCTAGCAAAACAGAGCAACATTACCTACAGAAAAAGAAAAGCACGGCCACCTAGGAATCTTTCCCTCAACCTCAGAAGATCCAGAAAGTGGGAATCAAGCAACTAGGAACCGCAATTATTCACTGGAAAGAACCCAGGCCTTAAGAGATTGGCCCTTTTTTTTGTGATGATAAGGGAGGCAAGATTGCCAACTGGCTTTTGTTGAAATTAGGGGATCGGCCCAAAAATAAAATAGCCGAGATATTGTCGGGACCAGATGTGATCGAGTGAATCAGCTTGGCCTCCTTCTTTTCTGTTGTGCCTGCCCATTTAGGCTTATCGAGGTTCAGTTGGCAAGTTTCCTTGACGGTCACCATGTGTAACTTCCCTCGTAACAAATAATTAACAAACTTTGATTTTTCTTTTTTTAGTGTTTTTGTGATGATTCACCATTGGACTAAATATCCTAATAGATGCACTAAACATAGTATTAAGCAAGCATATGCATGGAAGACAATGCTCCGCCTTTTAATTTGTGAAAGCACCATGAGCATTGTATAACACAAGTGCTCACGATACCTTTCATTATACTTATGTGATAGAAATTACTGAAGACATATTGCAATGGAAACCGATGCTCGCCAAAGGTGTGGATTGCTCAGGAAGAATTCCTCTTCATTATGTAGCTTCAGATGGTCATCATGATATGGCGAAGCTATTATTAAAGCACGACCCTTCTACAGCCTTCCTTTCAGATGCCAATGGCTTATTTCCCATCCACATTGCAGCTATGATGGGCAACATTACTATAGTTGATCAGATTTTAAAACAGTGTCCGGATGCAGACGAATTATTAGACCAGGACGGAAAAAATTTTCTTCATGTCGCTTTCGAAAGTGGAAAGTTAGATGTGGTCAGAAAAATTATCTCCAAGAGACCGGATCTCAAGAAGCTGTTAAATGACCAGGATAACAAGGGAAATACGCCGTTACACACGGCTGTTAAATACAATGACCAAGGGAGCGTGCATTTTCTTCTCCGGGACAAAACCGTATGCATCAACGTTATCAACCACGACGGCTTCACCCCTCTCGACTTGGCTTACAGTATGTCGGTTGAAGACCAGCAATTCCAGAGGGTAAAACTCTTAACGACCTCGTGCATGTTTTGCTTGCCATACATCACAAGCTGTTGTCTCTCTCTCACGCGCGCGCACACGGACACGAGGACACAGAAAGATTATGCTTGGAGCATAAGCACTTTTTCTTCAACTCACATATATATGAACACCCTAGATATTTTACTAAGCACAAATCTTGATAATGAGCATTCATTTCTTACGATAATAAATGCCAATCTGGTCAACGGGACTTCGGCTCACCGGACGGCACCTTTTAGCTCTTATATTGTGAAGAGATCCAGAATTACCTTTCCTTTTGTACCCAAAAAAATCCGTATTTTTAATAAATAAATAAATATTATCATCAAGTCTGGTATGCTCGCTCATAAGAAGTGGATATGTTAATGTTAAGTAAACATGTAGTGTTCTCAATCTTTCAACTAATCTCTCTTTTTATGTTCTAAAATTTTTCTTGTACCGTAGAATGCAGCAGAAGTTTCATATATTGCTTCGTGCTTGGCTTTTACAAAGGCTGTGTCTGGTCCACGAGAATTGCATGATTCAGAAAGCGGTAAATTATCCACTGGTGAGACCAAAGAGAAACTGTCCGGCGATGATAAGTTCAAAAAATTGCCACGGATAGAGGTGGATTTCGGCAGAGATTACGTGCTTGTTTCGTTGTTGATTGCTACGGTGACATTTGCCGCTGGTTTCACCGTCCCCGGGGGGTACGTAGCCGATGATCATCCAGGCCGTGGCACAGCAGTTCTAGCAAAAGAGTATGCCTTCAAGGTATTCCTAGTCTCAGATGCCACCGCGTTGGTCTGCTCCCTCGTAGCCACATCCTGGCTCATAATTGCAGGAATGTCGACAACTAATATAGATACTCGAAGACGAGCCAATTTGGGGGCTATAAATTGTCTACGGGTGGCATCTTTGGGCATGTCCGCTGCATTCGCGATGGGTATATGCGTAATGTTGCCTCCCAGCTGCAAGCGAGTCAGCATTCTTTTATGCTTCATTGTTCTCGGATTCCCTCTTTTACATGGTTTGGTGAGTAATTATGACTCCCGTAGTTTTCTGAAAACAATGAGCATCAGGCAAGAGTATAGAGAATGTATTTGTCCAACCAGACACCCGCATGATAAGAAACGTCTTGGTTTGCCGTGGCCCGGTGGACGTGCCATTTGGCTGCCGCTTACGAGATTGGGCACTTATGCGATCTTTTTCCTGTTAGCGATGCTCTAGGTGTCTAAAAATCGAAGCAGCAGTTGTCAGCATGCATGGCTGATAGAAGTCCAAAGATAGCTTGTGCATTGCATTGGGAGTAATATTTTAATTATTTTTTATTTTTCACTGCAATATTTTCTGTCTCTATGCCAAAAATATTAGCTTTTATGGACGTGGCAATAAAATGTTTGTTCTTTTGCTCTCTTGTAAATAGAATGGAAAAGAAAATTCTCTCTTTTTTCAGCCTTCTTTAACTGAGCAGAGATTATAACTTCACTTGGTTTTGAGATAGAATTAAATGACGAAGACATGTACTGATGTTTGCAATTTTGGTATTGGATCTTCAACGGGTATATACCGTATAGTATGACATATATTTTGATACCAGCACTCGATATGGAAAAGATATCGAATCTCAACAACCAATCCATTTGGTTTGATACGGCTCGTATGAGATAGTATAGTGTTATATAGCAAATCATAACTCTGGATGCCATAACAAATGATTTTAAGAACCATGCTAATCTTGTGTAATGAGCCAAACTAGAATGGTTTGCTCAGATTCAAGACAAACAAGTCATCGTGCACATGGGTGGCAGGAGACATGCAATTAGACCAAAGATCGTGGGATTTGAGCCAGTTTAGGGGAACGTAGCCCTCGTAGCAGCCGCTGGTCGAGAGTGCATATATCTTTTCCGTCTTAGCCTATTAGCCATAGGATGGAGGCCCGGCCCAGCCCATTAACTCCACAAAGATTCTGCTGTTGCAGGAAATAATCTTGCAGGAAGTTTAAAAGCGTTAAGCTCAATTTGATCTGAATTTCTCCGAATTTGGCCAAGCCAAGTGCAAAGAGAGCTCTAATGACTTTGGAATTGGAGGTTTATTTGGTTGGGGAGAGTTGGATTCTGGAATAGGAATGGGAATCAGTCCCAATTCTAGCCATTTGGTTGGGGGAAATCTCATTTCCTTTCCGATTGCAGAGGAAATGAGAGTGCACTAATCCCTTAAAAATCAATTCCTACTCTTTCTTAGTATTCAAATTTCATTCCAATTCGAATTCCAATTCTAGTCACGAGCCAAACACGTTAAAGGATATGTTCATTTCAATTTCCATTTTAATCCATTCCCATTCTGGTCCCCAACCAAATATGCCCCGGAAAGAAGCGATTTTCAGCAGCGATTAGTAGAGAAAAGCAGGAGAAGAGAAGGGAGGCCCACTACAAGAAAATATAGTTTTTCCGACTAGAAGCTGCCGACGCTAGTTTAGGTGTAGGATTTCCAAAAGTATAAACCGGGCCTGTTCTAAGTTCATTTCTCCAAAGAGGCCTTTGCGTGTTTCAACTTTAGCCAAATACATCTAATGTTCGGTAACCCAGTGTCTTGCCTGAAATAGATCAAGATGTAAGATTTAATAAAAATAATTATAGATTAGCAATCTCTCTAATTGAAGCAAAGCAGAGAGGTATGGTTCGTGCTTCTTTCGTCTGCACGTATGTACTAAAGAAGCAAAGTCCCACTCGATCAAGAGATTGCATGCCTGCAAGCTCGAATTTATTTATGAGCACAGCAAATGTATACTGTCAGCAAGCTCGAAAATCACCTCCATCTAAATGGGTTTCAAAAGCCAAATTTCATGGATGGGGCGGCCCGCCCTCACTATCGAAGTCCTGAATTGCCATTGACACTCATATACTTCAGACACCATATCTATGCACCAAAGTCCTGAAGTGCCATTGACACTCGTACACTTCAGGCACCATCTATGCACCTCAAACAATAGAGTGCCGTTGGCTATAGCGCATTTGACGTATACAGCAGCACTATACTCCACAAAATGCATTTGGAATAGTGGCGGAGCAGGCTTTGTAATTCAAAGCTCCACCTCATCCTTGGCAGCTTTGGGCTATTCCCGCTTATACAACATCATTGTCCCATTGGCGATGCTTAGAGGGGCATATATGGAAGGTCTTGTCTGGGTCATTACTAGGCTGAGAGCAACTACCGTTGCTCTGGAAGGGGACTCGAGGACTACGATCAGTTGGATAACCAATCAGGTGACCTAGATCAATGGTGCTCGTCCTTTTCTCTTGGATATTTGGAGGACCAGTTCAAGATTTTTGTTCAATGGTGCTCTCTCTCTCTCTCTCTCTCTCTCTCTCTCTCTCTCTCACCCTAGTCGTTTCGTCCCTCATCCTCTCGTCCATCTCCCTCACCCCACAACACCCTTCTTCTTCTTCTTCTCTCTCTCTCTCTCTTTCACACGCGCGCGCGCTTGCTCTCTCTCGTCCTCCCTCCCTGCCCCACCATATAGCCCTCCTTTTCCTCCTCCTCGCTCCCACCCATCCTCCTCTCCTAATTGCCCATTGTCATCCCTTACGCACCACGTCTTGTTAGGCATGCTGGGCTGACTTGGGTCGAACCTATTTGGGCTCCAAGCCGCGCTCGGGTTGCATGAAAATCCGGCCCAATTGCAACCCTAAATTCAATATATAATTGCAGTCGGTTGTGTTTAAAGAGATATAGCTGGACTCACTCATGCCAAGTCTTGCGGCATCTTTTAAGACACTAACCGGCTTAACGGTTAATCCCATAAACACATTTTATGCTTAACAATTTTGAAGGCCGAGCTTAAAGTTTATTTTTGGCAAAAAAAAAAAAAAAATCATACCGAAGCAAAACTCTTCCAAGTGCCGGTTCTTTGAACTCCACTTTATTAATTTTTCAAAATTCCTTTAAATATTACCTTAATGCACTTCTTCTTCTTAGTCTCTTGTGCTCTCAAATCTGCTTGACTCTGACCACATGGGTCTGTCATTGCATGTTCTCTCACGTGTGTGCATGTACGTGCTTATGTCTACTCTTAAATGCAAACTTTTAAGTAGTGTATGATGCTCCGTTCAAACAGTCTTACGTCCTGTATACTAAGCATGCTCCAACCAAGGATCTATAACAGAGACAAAGATGATGACTCCAGGCTCTAATTCCCACATGCTTACACCTCCCAGGTATTCTTCAAACATCTCCAACAGTCTCATATTTCCTATATCTTAAGAATTTATCCATACATAATTGTTAGTTTGAATTACTTCCAATTTGAGGTTGGGAAGTGATGGGGGGCAAAATGGATCGTCCTGCTCACAACATAGGACCATCCAATTTCAGCCTAATAGACCTCAGCACCGAGCAAGCTAGATCTCAGTTCCGCTAAGAGCCAGTCCGACCTCGAACCTCGCCGAAGGCCAAGACGACCTCGACCGGATCTCTCCGCTCCTACGACCTACAGCAACCTCTTTTAATGCTCATAGTGACGTCCCGAGCTCGGGGCGCCGTGCTGTGTCAAATGCAAGCGAAATAGCTTCTTCGACCATAGGACTATACAACAACATCTCCGCCCTTGAGACTCGACGACATCTCCGCCCTTGATACTCGATGACATCTCCGTCCGTGATATTCAACAACGCGCTCCGGCCGAGCTCGGGGTGCCCTATACAACAACGTGCCCTGACCCTCAAGCTTGCAGCACCCTACCGAGCAGATCTCAGAATCGGGAGGCTAGACCGACCTCAACGCCTACCAAGCCGACCTCACTAAATATACGTCACGGCCCCTAAGTCAGCCCGACCTCAATGCTCACTGAGCTGACCTCGCCGAGTATATGTTACAGCCTCCAGGCGAGCCCGACCTCGCCCAGCACTCACTGCACCATACTTTACTTAATGGACACACCAAAACACATTGATAAAGGATTATGCTTTGTTGTCCCAGCCATGCCTACTGACAAGGACGATACCCTGCAGCACACGCCAGCACCATACTGCACGTAGAGACAACCCATGCCGTGTACCTCAAGTAAGCTATGGCTATGAGCTACTTGGACATCTCCACGGAGACTATAAATAGTCCTATCACGTAACACCTAAACAACCTTTCGCTGGGCCAATAATATACTCCATGCTAACTTAAGCATCGGAGAGCCCTCACTGGAAACCACGGTGAGATTTTGTGCAGGTACGCTAGCGCACGGAAGGTGCCTCTCCTTTCTCTGCTCCGACCGGCAGCTCCCTCGGCTCCCCAGGCGTGGTCACCCTCAGGCCAAGTTTGAACCACAACAGGAAGGTCTAACCTCACAATTTCACTAGGTTTAATTATTTTTATTATACTATAACTAGCACTGGCAGACATGCCATATACCTGCTTTGAAAAATAGATCCGCTTTGGACATGAAGGATACTTATGAATACAAGCGCTCCCTTGCTCCGAAGAAACTAAGTGGACTATAGCATAGCATTGGCGTTCCGCTTTGATTTGCAGGGAAGAGGCACTCTAAATTCCACAAAGAGCGTCGCAAAGTTTTATAGGCACTTTCTATTGTGAGTTGTTTAAAAAATATAATATATTGTGTGAAGTTAAATTGGTTTTTTGGACTAGCTTTAGTCCATTCATATATTAAAAAAATAAAAATTAATTTCTTTTATTAAATATTTTTCAAAGCTCGTATGAACTTTTGAATTTTATAAAACCATTGTAACAAGAACCACACTGTCTATTATGAATTGGTTTAGAAAAGCATAAAGTTCCATGTATCTTTAATTGTTTAGAAAAATAATATAATTGTTTAAAAGTTAAAATTTCTTTTTTTAAAATTATTTTTTAAAATTTTATGTTGTTCAAAAATTTTAAAATTAAACTTGACAGCTGTGGGATTTGAACCCACGCCCTTTCGGACCAGAGCCTAAATCTGGCGCCTTAGACCACTCGGCCAAACTGTCAGCTATGAAAGTGAAAGAAGACTTTAATTATTTAATAGATCAAAGCTGAGTTCACCTGAGGAACAATTTGGAATTTTCCACTAAAACATAAATAAGGAGTTAAAATTAGAGCCACAAATGATATTTTGACAATTCAAAAATAAAAAAATTCACTTTGGATAACTTAATAATAAAATAATCGAAAGCTTATTGGATCAAGCTTAGACATGGTCCACATCCAAACCAAAATCAAATAAATAATCCAATAATAAATCATATCCATAAATAAGTATATGTGCAAACTTTAAACCTCTCCAACTGGAAAGGGATGCCAACAAGTTACGGTTTGTTGGCTTTCATATGCATTATCCTTTGGATTCACATATAGAAGCTAGAGTTTTGTCCATATTCTCTACTACTTTAGCATTCCAAAATCAAATAAATAATCCAATAATAAATCATATCCATAAATAAGTATATGTGCAAACTTTAAACCTCTCCAACTGGAAAGGGATGCCAACAAGTTACGGTTTGTTGGCTTTCATATGCATTATCCTTTGGATTCACATATAGAAGCTAGAGTTTTGTCCATATTCTCTACTACTTTAGCATTCCAGAAAGAATTATATCATCACTTGATCTTATCTATTACTTTCAGTACCTTAAGGATCCAACTCACCAGATCACTAGTGAGACTTAGGGCCCATGCATGAGGTTGCCTGGAGTACTAGTTTATTCGTCGCAAGCTTCATCCCATGCCCTTTTCTTTCTGCTTGTACGTATACAGATCCTTGGATCTATAGCAACCAAAATCCAATTCAATAATATTTTAAAATTAATTTTGATTATCCGAATATTATTTAATAATTTATTAAATTTATTTTTTATTTAAATTTTATGTTTGAGGTTGATTTCGGAGCTAAATAATTAGTTATTTGCCTCCATTGACGCGTAAGTGACCTTATTTTTCGAGAAGAGAAAGGATATTACCAAATTGCAACCGTTCGTGTCGCCACCCCGCTCTTTTTTCCTCCATTCAACCTCGCGCTTCAGGTGGAAATGGAGACCTTGACCTCTCTCTCCCTCTTCCCTTCCCCCACCTCTCTCTCTCTCTCTCTCTCTCTCTCTCTCTCTCTTCCCTTTCTTCCTTTCTTCTTCTTCTTCCTTACATTCTTGATTCCGCGGTTGCGCCACCGGCCATGGCTGCCTCCCTCATGACCGCCGCCGTCGACCTGAAGGCGGCTGCCGCCCGCCGCCTCCGCCGCGGCCGACCCCCCGCGGCTATCTGGAAGAGACGGATGCTCGCCATCGCTCTTCTCGCCACCGCCATCACCGCCGTCCTCACCGGCTTCGTCCCCTTGTCCCCCACCATCAGTCTCCTCTTCCCTCCCTCCACCTTCCCTGCGTCCTCCTCCGCCTACTTCAATTCCTCGGTATCCCTTCTCTCCGTCACCCCTCCTCCGCCTCCTCTTATTCGCCAGCCAATTCCTAAACGAACAGCCTCTCGTCCTCCTCCAATCCGGAATCGTGGTTCCGCAGGCGTAAATTCTGGTGCTGGCGATGCAAAGGTCCCACCTTTTCCTTTCTTAATTGGGAAAGTTTACTCAATTTCGTGAGAAGAAACTAATTGCTTCTTTAATTTTATATTTAGGAATCATATTTGTCGATGTCACCAGATGAGCAACTCAGGTATGCCAAGAGGGAGATTGAGAATGCCCCTTTAGTTGTGGATGATCCTGAGTTATTTGCTCCATTGTTTCGAAATGTATCAGTTTTCAAGAGGTGGGAATCATTACAGATACCTTCTATTTGGCTGTTTAATATTGCACTTTTGTCTGTTCAATTTGGTGATATGCTTTTCTTTGTGGGGATTAATTAATTGGATTGTAGTTGTTTCTTGTTGACTGTACCAATATATATGTTAGGTTGTTAAGTACCATCAAGGTAAGCTAACTCTAAGAAGAGAAAGAGAAAAACGAGAAAACTTGATTCATTGAGTAATAAAACAGTAAGCTGCCCATTTGTTACTTATAATGTATTAACAGGTCTGGTTAATACTGTTTTGGCCAGGCAATGACTACTGCAAAAGGATAATACAAATATCTTGGGAAGTTGTTCACCAGTTGTGGTTAATATTCCCCTTGAAACTACTAGAAACCTTATCAACCCAGGGTTAGTTTATGGACGCAAATCAGAGTTTGCATGAGGACTATCTTAGAAAACTAGCCTACTTATATAAAATTCGCAGATGCTTCCCTCGTTATTTATTTTTGAGAGATATCGCCACTCATTTCATTGATCAATGAAATGGGTGATTCTCTAGCTCTATAGGCTCATTTTGCAGGGACATAATCATCCTGGTAGCTATGCTAAAATTTAGGTTGGGGGGGGGGGGGGGGTGTGGAAGTGGGGAGGGAATGAGATTTGATATTATAATATTTTGTACCTGAATCAAGATGTGGATCCAGTTATGAATAAATAATTTAATGTAGCCTACCTTTTTTCCACGTAATTAGAGCAGTTTTTAAGTTATCTTTCTTTGCTATCTTTTACAAATGGTGTAATTATAACTGGATCCTTTTGACATCCATATTTAAGTATAACTTTTCTTTTGGAGGACATTTAAATTATCTATTTTTACATGCTGTTTATTTCATTTTTTTTCTTTCATTTCCTTTATCAGTTATAATTTCTTCTTCTGGTCCTTTTAGGATTTCTCACTCCAAATTAATAGAAAAATCTTTGCACTCCCAAATAAATTGTGGATACCCTCAAAAGTTTAAAGAAGAAAATCTGAGATAAAACAAGATAAATTTGATTCATCAGCAATAGTCATACATATGTAAAAAAGAAGACATAAGAAATCCAAAGAATCCAGCAAGAAGCATAGCATAAAAAGAAACCTATTGGTCTGTCTATCCACTTATCTATGGCGTATAAAACAACATGCTGTCAAGAAAGAATTAAGGTGGGAGAAAGGGAAGAACAATAAAGCAGACACCTCTGCAAGAAAAAGTGGAAAAAAGAAAAAGATCCGGGGGAGAATTTTGTTAGAAATCTGACAGAAATTCTATTTCTTATTCATTGTTGTCAATACTTCATGGTTAAAAAAAATGTGGAGGCAACAAGTCATCCTTTTTGAATCTAAGTTAACCTTATACTTTTAGGTTTCCAAAGTAATCAACATGACATATTTTATTTGATTATCTTTCAGATAGGCTTCTTCCTTTTAATAGGTTAACTGACGTCAAAATGGGTTTACAATATTCCTGTATACTCAAGCTCGACCTGTGCTTTTCACCTATGGATCAAAGTCAGAATCAGTAGTATGACTCCACCCGACAGCAATAAAGTCCATGTAATAATGTCAAGGTTAAGGACTAAGGAGCCTATGTCCCTGGAGTCCACCCTTATATTCTTAACCAGCTTGGTTTTCAATATTGTGAACTTGCCTTGTGCCTGTCTGTGCTATTTTCTCCCCTGCAGATGAGTTGTGCAGTAATTTCAGAAAAAATCTTAACAGCCCTACTTCTAAGAGTTCTTTGCATTTGGGTTTTGGTTTCATCGGAGATGGATATGACACATCCCTAATGTTGTCTTACACTTGGTCAATTTCATGTCTGAAAATTGAGCTTTCTATCAGAATCTGAAAGTATCAGTCTAATTTGTTTGTTCTGGATTGATTTTGATATAGTAGGTGGCCAATGTTTTATCTTTTATTTTTAATAGTATTATTTTATTTTTTATCAGCACATCACTGTTGTACCTACTTGAAAACAATATTTCAGCATCTTGTGCCAGCTTACTTGTTTTGATACTCGGAACTACAATATTTAATTAACATTTTCTTTTGTAAGCCGTTACAGTTGAAGTGCATTATGTAATAGACAAACTCTTAACATTCTTACACTGACCAGATATCTTCTTAAGGAACCATTAAAGCAATGACTTAAAGCTGTTATTTGTTCAGGAGCTATGAACTGATGGAAAGAATTCTGAAAGTTTATATCTATGAAGATGGGCCAACACCCATTTTCCACACTCCAGAGCTTCAAGGCATCTATGCATCTGAAGGATGGTTCATGAAATTGATGGAGGAGAACTGGCGATTTGTGGTGACAAATCCAAGCAAAGCTCACTTATTCTACCTTCCTTATAGTTCGCGTCAGCTAGGACTTACTCTCTACGTGCGTAATTCACATAATTTGAGGCCCTTATCACTCTTCTTGAGGGACTATGTGAATATGATTGCTGCCAAATATCCTTTCTGGAATCGAACTAGAGGAGCAGATCATTTTCTAGTTGCTTGCCATGATTGGGTAAGTTTACCTGACTGTCCATATAGATTATATTAGTTTTCTAAATTATATGAACATATCTTCCTACTCTTGCAATAATCATAGGCTTCATGTATAGTCTTTGCTGCTGGTGTTATCACCTGCCTCTATTTTCATCTTTCTTCTTTTCCAAGTGTCAATGCATATCTGATAACTGAGAATTTGCTAGAAAAGGATATTCAGCTATTCTGATTTTTCCCATTTTGTGGAGCAAATATCTGATTATGTTAAGCCACATGACGGTGAGATATATTGTAATTGGTTGAAGCACATAAATTTTCTTAAGAACATCGAGCTGCTCAGAAAGGCAATAATCAGAAGTGAGATACTCTATCTGGCATTCTACATCCGATATACCTTTTCTGGATATTGTAAATATTGCACAATCTAGAGAATAGATCAAAAGTAACTGTTCTACTAGATAACCATATTAAAATTATTAAATATATTGAAAAATTCTAACAACAGTTTTAATCATGCTTGTATACACAATAATTGCTGATAACCAACGTTTTAAGTTTTGGTAGAAATGGATTAATTTTTGCTGACACCAAACTAAAATGGACACCTGGTTTTGAGTTTCAATCATTTTCATTAGTTTCAGCCAGTTTCTAGTAAAACTGACTGATTTCATTCCAATTTTGGTGGTTTCGGCCATTTTCGGTCAAACTGACTGGAACAAGCAATAGATTATGTCTTTTTGATGGTGTTTACAAATATTTATTTTTTTAAGTACTTAAGCTATATACTATCGATTTTCAAAAGTTTTTCCTTCTTTTCGTGAGTTAAAAGACGTGATAGATGATAAATTTAACCCTTCTTAGGCGAAGAAAACTGTTATTACCATACTTTATAAAGACTAACATGAGCAACTAGATACAATATATTTCATATAATAACATATTCTTTCATATAAGGTAGAAATAGCATTCTATAATTACATGAGTTTAATTAAATAGAAGCTTTATTTCAAAAATATAAGAAAAAATATCTAATTTCAATATACTTGTGGGTTCCACCAAAAGTAAAATATAACAACTTTTTAGAGAAGTGAAGTTCAAGAAGTAAATAATATATGTGTATGTTCATATTACAAATTACCAGTATGTTTAATCTCACTTATATTCAATATTTACTTCCGTCTAAATGTGTTGAGAGTCGAGACTACACAAATAAAGAACCTAGATAACACAAAATACTCTAAAATATTGTGTTATTATTATTCTTTGTTTTTCTTCTATTTTTTTTTTTATTTGTTTGTGAAACTTTAAAACTTGGGGCGGCACTTCCAAAACAACTGAAATTGCTGAAATCAGAACTCCAGAGGCCTGGTCAAAACTTAAACTGAGTTTTCAAACCTTGCTTTTAGCAAGATTTTTATTTGAGGCATAAATGCTCTACATACTTGGGTAGGCCATGGCTGCTACATGTCGTGCAAATGACAAATCGTCCCTTTCTTGATGAGGGCCATCTAACACACATGAGTTCCACACCTTAAGTGAGTATAAGGTTGCTTGTAGCTGGTCGGCAGTTCTTGCCTCCATATACATCAGTCTGATGAAGAAGTGCATCTTTTGGTTTTAACATGCTCTGGCAAACCGGTGATGGATCTATAGCCATTACAGTGGAGCTTAAGAGTGTAATAAATGAAACACTATGCAGAAATAAATACAATCTATATTTTTATCCTCAAAAAACAAAAATAGAAAAAGGTACAGATGGTTGAGCAACCTTGCATTTGTTACGCATGAAAGCAAGTGAGTTTCTTTGTCAATATGGGAATGCATATAAATGATTTCATGCAAAAAAAAATTGCCTCTTTAACACCTGAGGGTGGTCCAAAACAACACATTATAACAGGTCCCTGTTTATCTAAAAGTTGGTGATGATTGCTTTGACATCACAATTTTTTCTCCATTAAAAAAACAAAACTATATGACTCGGATGAATGATATCAATTACTCATCTTGTTTCTTTTGTCTGTGGAATGCATCTCATGAAATTAGCATTTCATCATTGTTGTAATATCATTCGACCCTATCTTTTAATTCTTTATCATTTCCAATTCATGCAGTGACTTGCCTGTTTATAGATTGGAACACTCAGTTACTGGCTAGCATCTAATAGAGGCTCATATACATTTTCAAAGAAAATTTGATTCTATAACCATCTGCACATCTTTTTAAGTTTGGAAAATTTGGAAATTTTTAGAATTTTTGAAGGAAAAATACATTGCTAAAATGAGACATCTTGAAATTAAAATTCCTAACAAAATCTTGTTAAAGGGATTTCTTGAAAAGTGTTTTAAGAGAACTTATTTCGATGAGTATTTTAACTCGTCAACTAGCTTGCAAATATGCCTGCAACTATTTTTTCTTTTATCATTTTATTGACCAAGTATACACAGATATTCTTGGGACATGTAAATATATGTGTGTAAGTATGTAAATTTTCTTCTTATTGGAGCATAAATATATGGAAAGTTTTCAAATTTCACATGTCAGAATCCGTGGCATAAAATTTGTTGTCTTGATCTGCATACCATAAATTTTATAAAGAATGTATGTGTTTTATTTTAGTATGGTTCTTTTGCTCTGGTTCACTTTTGTGTTTTGTGCTCTGGCAACTCTGGTTGCATCCTTCTTCTTGGATTTTCTTCAGGGGCCTTACACAACAACAGCCCATGAAGAGCTGCGTGAGAACACCATCAAAGCTTTATGCAATGCAGATGTTTCGGAGGGAATTTTTGTTCGTGAGAAAGATGTGTCACTCCCTGAAACAACCATCAGATCACCAAAGAACCCCCTCAGAAATGTAGGTGGTGGAAAACCTGTTTCCAAACGTTCTTTTCTTGCATTCTATGCTGGGAACATGCATGGGAGGGTCAGACCCATCCTGAACAAGTATTGGGGTGATGATGAAGATATGAGAATCTACCGTCGCCTGCCAAACAGGGTATCCAAAAATATGTCATACGTCCAACACATGAAGTCGAGCAAATTCTGCATCTGTCCTATGGGCTATGAGGTAAACAGCCCAAGGATTGTGGAGGCTATATATTACGAGTGTGTTCCAGTGATCATAGCAGATAATTTTGTGCTTCCTTTTGATGAAGTGTTCGATTGGAGTGCTTTTGCAGTTGTTGTAGCAGAGCAGGATATACCTAACTTGAAAAATATTCTTTTAGGAATTCCTCTCAGAAGATATATGTCTATGCTTGCTGGTGTGAAGATGTTGCAGAAGCACTTCTTGTGGCATGCCAAGCCACTGAAGTATGACATTTTTCACATGATTCTGCATTCAATTTGGTTTAACAGATTGAACCGGATTCAACTTCAGCAGTAACAATGTTTGCTGCAATAATTCATGCAAGCTTATCAAGTTAGAATATCATTGTTTAAAGATGAGAGCTTCTTTGTCATCTTGAACCATGAGGAGACTGATTACTATTTGGCATGCCGATTGGAGAAGATGATTTGAGTTAAAGCCTGTCCTTGATACAAAAATCTGATTTGTATATGTTTCGAGTCTTTTTCCACCTGGCAGACTGGCTGTTTTTCATAGTTGAAGATCCAGAGGTTTGAACACAAATGTTTCTCCAATGAGAACAGGCAGTCGGAATAGGGAAGTTCACTTCAGGTATGAAAGCATATGTTGTTTTATCTTGCTTTGGTTTTTATGTTGATTGAGGTCAATCATTCTCTATTTATTCAAAATAATAATGGCCATCAGGCATGAGGGTCTTTGGTACCCAATTAGATAAAAATCAAGAAATACAGTGGGTATCCACATCCAAAGTTCGAACCATGGGCCTCTCATAAGTGGAGAGGGGTGCCAACCAGCTCAAACAAGGTTGGTTGGCAAGTGGAATTAACTCTTTTTTTGTTCATATTTGCCACCATCAGATTCCTGGTAAATAAAAAATGACATGCCCAAAAGTAACAATTTTATTCCAAATTCTGGTGCTTTGTTTGCAGGTTCTTTTCCCAGATTTTGAGGGCAAGGGAGGGATCCCATCTGACTTCATTGAGAGGACTTTTTGCTGGTCTATTATTTTTTAGAATTTTTTGTAAACAGCAGAATGGAAGAGCACCAAGAAATGATCCACAACTCAAGTAATTCTTCAACACTTGTGGAATAAGAAGAGAGATTGTAAAGTTGGTACTCCTACCCTATTCAAAAATTCTTTCAAGAATAATTCCCATTGTATGTTACACATAAAAGATAGCACGTGATTCTTTTGTAACTTCTTGAGTGAATTCCTTTTTTGGCAATATCTATGATGGTATCATCACTGAACATGTTGCATAATAGTCTATGTTGTAGCTCATGTGTGAAAGATTCTTGTTAAGCCTATAATGTTATTTTGAGAAGGTCTATAATGTTATTGACACAATAATACCAATATTGACCCTAGTTGAGAATTTTCAATTTGCTTTGATATCGTCATTGTATACCGTAGTATAGTCAGCCTTGATTTTTTTTAGTGACTAAATTTATTTATTTATTTATATATTTTTGTTGCTTGTGATTGGCACTTCATACATTGAGTATGTAGTGCCAAAATGACCAAATTATTATTTTTGGTATCAAGATTAATAAGACTAGTTATATTAAACGTTGGCATTGCTTGTTAGGACAAAAGGAAAGTTTGAGAGCTCTACATTATGGGAAAATTGATTAAATCAATACCAATCTTGTTTGGCATTAATTTTGTAGTTTAAATATTAAAATAGGATTCATCTGTGCCCTTTACGGGGGCTCCACTCAATAATCCAGAATTCTTGGTTATGATTACTTAGAACTACTCTCTGCCATGGTACCTCAATGGGATCCGGTTTGTATCCTTCGCGCGAGAAAAGATTCACCTTCTTTTATGTAAATCCACCATTAGATCATCCACTACACAGATCTCAAAGCGATCAAAATTTTGTCATTCATCTCCTGCACAGATCTCGAAGTAATTGGTGGATAATCCAACGGTGAATTCATGCGAAGGAAGAAGGCGGATTCTTGTTTCGCGTGAAAGATACAACCCTGACCCACCTCAATGCCATAATAAATTTGTTCCATCCTTATACTAGCATTGTGATGTCAACTCATGTTTTAGTTTGTTATTATTGTGCATCCTGTACCAGGGGTCTTATCTTCCGTAAATATGTGTCAAAGTGAAGAAAACAGGAGACCTATCTTCATATTGGCAGCGAAAACTGTATGGAGCTAAATCCTTTGCTTTGTCATCTACTCCTTGTCTTCAAAGCATTTGAACTTCCTCGTAAAGGAAGTATCGAAAGGACTTGAAATGCTCACTCTATGCATTTGCTAAGCTCAAGCAGTCTCTCAAGTTTATGCATTCCTAAATTGAGAGACAAAGATCCATCAGTATAGTTTACTCTTTTCATCATATGCCATCCCTCTTGATTTGGGTTCATCCATTCTTTTCTTTTATTTGCTGTGTAACTGTTGAGTAATCAGCAATGAGCCAATGACTCTAGCGAGTTGTTGTGGTATAATGTATGGTGTGACCTTTTGGCCTTGGATCCTAGTCCAGTTGGTTCAATAGAAAAGGTAAAGAAATAATTATATTTAAAAAACTTTGTAATGGGTAATTAAGATAGGACTGGCTATTTGACCCTCAGCTAGTCCTCTCTGCCTTAACTTTTTCAACTGATCTTTGATGCCTATTTGTGCTGATTGTTCACCCAATTTGTTCTTTATAATTAAACATATGGAGGGTGTTTTCATGCACAGCTAGATCTTGATATTTCATGACTTCAATACTGGTTGCGTGTTTCAAAGCAAGGCTAATCCTGATTTTTGACATTATAAATTATGATTTATAATGCTAGTCCTTTGCTGTGAAATCTCCTGAAAGTCCTAAAATCGCAAGACAGAAGATTTCTACATTGAATATAATTTTTGAGTTCGAGTTTTTCTTCCTTCATCATCTTCTCTTTTTTCCCCCTCATTTTTTAACCTTCTTTTTTTAACAGCAAAATGCCTTGTATAATATCTTAATTTTTGATGTTTAAAAATTTAAATGTAAGAAAAAGATAAGTTCATGACCTAGAAATTAAAATCCTCCAAATGCAGCCTTACCGAGCAGTCTAACAAAAAGGAGCATAAAGGTTAATAACATACGCACAGATCAATAAAGCAGTGAAAATATCTAAATTTAACAGGCCTCCAAGAGAGGTTACATATGTAGAGATCAATAAGACCATATGTCAATTTGGATAAAATGCATCGATGCCTAAAATAGAGCATATACCGACAATTTCAAGAAGCTAATTTTACACCTGTATCAGTCAAAAATCTTAAAATTAAACAGCCTCCAAATTGATGGTAGCAGCACATAATTCTGGACTCCTGGATACTACAAAATCTTGCTGTGAGAAGGTCCAAATTGTGTGCTTTGTGAATTTCATATCATCATATGCATGCTTTAATATTTGTTTGCATGTCAATTGTATGTTAATTATCAATATTATGAACTTGGCTACATAAACCAACTTCTTAATAACAAATGAAGGGACCTTTGTGCAATTCAGAAGCAAACCTGGCAAATTGTCCAAAAATAATCTAGAAGAAGGTTTTTTTTTTAAAAAAAGAATCTGATCATAAATTATGAGCAACAGAACAAGGAAAAATCAAACTAGGGTTGGCAGGTCAGGTGAAAAGGCTGAGTATTGTTTAATAGCTGCAGATGCAACTAAACTCGCACCATTCTCACTTGGTCTATGTAATATCAGTGTGTACTCCAGATTTTATTGTTATTCTGTGATTGAATATAGTACCTGAGGTAATTCAGACTTGTATTTTGAGAGAAAGTTGCTCACAAATTATTCATTATCTTATAAGTAGATCTTGATAGAGTGCAAGACTTAGTACAATGATTAGATTGCTCGAATATGCTTTTTCGTGCGAGAGGCTGGAGTGGATGGCGAGACGAGCGGGGACGAGCCTGGCGTCGGCCTTCTTCTTCGAGTCCCTGAAGCCGGTAATCCTGCTATCAACCTCCGCCGCCGCCGGAAGATGTGAGTGACGGCGAGGAAGCGAGATCCGTGTCCCTTTCCTATTTCTCATCTTTTTTCCTTTTCTTTGGATTCTTGATTTGCTTCTTGATTACTTGTTTCTCGTTTTCTTGCTTTCTCTTCGGATTCTTGAGACGGTTTTCGATTTCTTGGCTGGTTTCTGCGTTCTTTGGATTTTATATATGATTCTTGATTTCTGATTCAGTTTTGGTTTCCTTCGGATACTTCATACGGTTCTTGGTTAGTTGATTGTTGGTTTCTTGTTTTCTTGCCTTTTCTTTGGAGATGGATTCGAGAGGTGGTGTCTGGTTTTGGTTGGTTCTTGATTATATATGGTGATCTCCGTGTAATGCTGTGTCCTCACTGTGATTTGTCGGGGTCTAGTTTTGTGATGATCATTTCGATCCGGTTCTTTCTCAATGCGTTTTATTCAAAAGTTTGGAGGTGTTGGCGATTTATTTTCGTTTTAGAGTTTTATTTTTATTCTAAGTTCAGTATATTAGATATAATATGTTTTTATTATCAATTTTTTGGTTATTTTAATTGAACGGTTTCCATGTCATGGTTTGTGAATTCTTGGAGAGATCGAGTTCCTCTTTCCCTTAATGGCAATTGAATGTTTTCCATGTCTAATGGTTCTTGAATTCTTGGAGGGATCCAGTTCCTCTTTAACTTAATGGTGGTGAACTGTTCTGCAGGGACTAGAATTGGAAACAATCTAGTCTCTTTCAGATATTCTTCTGGCGACTGAAGTGGTTTTGTTTTCTTTTTGATCTTTCTTTTGTATTATTAGTGATATAGGAATCTGGATTTCTGCTTGAGTTACAATTTTGATGCTCTTGAAAGGGCACTTATTTTTGAGCTTATGATACTTGGGTTTTGATAATCTTTTCTTCCCTATTGATTGATGATGGGGATGAGTTCTTAATATAGCTTCTGTTGGTTATTTCAGTTTGAGTTGCATTTGGAGTTCAAAAATATGTTTCTGAATTGGGTTATTGATCCTACAATCATTCAATTCATGCCAGAGTTCCAAGTTATGTTGTTGACAGGGGAATTTCTTTTTGTTATTAATGTAAGGGTTTCTTGAAATGTTCATTATCTGCTTTACTTTTTTTGCTGATTCTTCTTTGAAATCTTTTATGAGAATTTGATTTCATATTTCTGGTGTTGATTGAAATAAAGATTTGTGATTCATGTTTAAATGTCTTTATCCTTGTCTAGTTATGCTGCACAATGATTCCTCCACAGCTGTAACCAGTTTGCATGTGAATGCAGCTGTTTATTGCAATTTCTATTGACTATTTTTTCGCTTGATATGCATGTTAAGTTTTGTAGGATAGTTTGATTTGGTATCTCTAGTTGATGTCTAAGGCAAAGATCTGTTATTTGCATTGGGGTCTGTCACTAGGATAGCTTACTGGAGCTGTTGGGTGTGGTTTTGTGGTATTGTTAAATCGCTAGACAGTGGATGAGTGGGGTTTTCTTATTGGGCTTGTTGCTTCATTATATTCTGTTTATTTTCATCTAAGAAGCTGGTATGTTCAGTGTCTAAATAGGTATCAGAAGATTTATCCATTCTTTTTCAATGGCTGTCTTTCATATGCATATCTCCCTGCAGATGGCAAACGGGGACTTAAATAGATAATTTGCTGCTATAGGAATCTCTTTCTGTCTTGCTTTTGAACCAGTGACAGTTTTATTTAATGAAACTGAAGGATGTATGCTGTTTGTTTTATTTTCTCCAGCAGTGCTTGATGTTGCAGAATCTATATATCTTTGTGGCATGTGGTAAGCGGACTTCCAATATGTCATGACTCTTTTTAATATATATTTGAAGTATTTTTATTAATTTATTGGTTGATTATAAGGTTGCGTCATCTTTCTTTTTGTAAATATGGGTACCTACCTGCTTTATGTTATTGCAAATGCTATCTGGATATTCAATATATTCATTAGACAGTCTTGTGCACTGTGCTTTTTAAATATATTCTGTGGAAAAGGAGACATATTAAAACTTCAGAAAAGAAACCTTTTTTTAACGGAAAATTTAGCATTTAGTAAGGAAAGTTTACAAATAACTATTCCAGAAAGGTTAGCTTTGTAAACTTGAACTCAGCTTGTGATCCATGTGATTGAATAAGAAGAAATGATATCATCAAAGGATGTGATCTTATAATCTGTTGACATATTATTCAGATTATATAGTGCACATAATTTGTGTGAGTAATTTGTTGGGTTGTTGATCAATTTAATTTTACTTTTATTAGTTCTCTGCTCTTTGAGGGCAATGCTAATCATGGCCTATGGAATAGGCTCTCTTCTACCATCTAACGGACCAAGCAGAATCAAGAACCCCGCCTGCCCACCCAGAAAAAAAATTCCCCCCAACCAAAAAAAGACACATTTTCATTTTCATTGTCAACATCTGCTTCCTTTTTATATTTTATTTGTTTATTATTTTGTTTATCCGTTCTTTGTTCTCTGATTACTATTTGTATTTTCATTTCATCTTGATTTGTGTTTCAAGTTTTCATTTATTTCCTATTCATTTTGTCAGGTTATCGCTGCTCGTTTGCGAATTTACTTTCATCCATTCGGTTTTTTAATTTTTCATAATTTTTAACTGTTTCATCATCCTTTGGTATGTTAATCACTTCTCAGTTTTTTTTTTTTTTTTTTTGATATCTGTTTTGTAATATAGTTTAGCTATCTGTTTTGTTATATGTGTTTCGAATTTCCTTGTTTCTTTGGTATTCTATATTTTTTTTTTCTTTTCCATCTTTATTTACCCTTTTTGCAAATCCAGTTTTGTAATTGTAATAAGGTTATGTTCTCTCTTTTTATTATCTATTTTCAGATTTTAAGTTTATTTCAATTGACTTTAATATTTGTCTTGTAATATATTTTTGTATTTCTTTGGAATTTTTGCTTATTTTGTGTTGCAAATTCAGATATTTTTTTTTTTGTATTTTAAACTTTTTGTCTTTGTGACTTCAATTTTCTATTTTCTTATTTTAGTCTGTCTTCCTCTTGGTATCTTTTTTTGTGTGATAAAGTTTTTCTGTTTATTTTAATTTATTTTTTATCTTTTTGGTTTTGTATGCCTGATGTCCAATTAATTTAGTCTTTTGGTAGTTCATTTTACAATTTCATTTTATTTTGACTATTTTTTAGCCTACCACTAAAGTCTAGGAAGATCCTAATGTTGTCTAGTAACTTGAGTTATGAAAAAATAAGGTGGATTTCTCGTCCTGTCAACAAGTCCTCCATAATTCATGATAGCCTCTTCTATGCTACTGAAGTTTACATGGCCAGAAAGTTGGAACTAAATTGTATCGGATTAACCTGAGATTCATACTTGATGTGAAATTTATCAAAACTTTGATGGATCATATCTTGATTCATGAAGATATTTATGACAGCAGCATAGAGAAGCTTCATCAAAAAAACAAAAATTGTTGTGTACAATGCATACACCATATAGCCGTGCATGCAGCCAATATTGGCCGTTGATTTTTATAAAATTTATTCATCAAGCGTGCGTCTTAACATGCTGGTGCATGGCAATAATTTTTTGGAAAAGAGTGTCAAAATATAGTTTAATTATGCTCTATTATATGAAAGTCTTCTCTTTATTTTTATAGTTTAGTTCATAAAACAATGTTTCAACGCATCGGAACTTTATCAACTGTTATACAAATTATAAAAGCTATTATTTGTCTCATTCTGTGTGATGTAATACTAAAATAGTGTTATAACAAACAATAATGGATGATAGTGGAAAAGCAACAACATTGTTATCCCGATAATTATTTATTTAATAAAAAAAATACAGGTGATGGTACAGACATTTTATGGAGGACATTTTTTATAAAAAAATAAATTTTGAAAATATTATTTGATTAACAAGACAATGCAAATTCCTAATAAACTGTCTTTAATTGTGTTACAACGGTCCATTATAGTGCTAAACAATCTATCAAAACAACCATTATCTTTTTTTTCTATGATATGTTATATATAATGTAACAGAGAGATGGAAACTCAAACCATTATGATGTTATAACATACTGCTAAATCATGTTATAGACCAATTAGTTACACAGGGGATTCCAATTTGTGTTTAAATTGAGCAAGAATTGCTCCAAGCTATGCATAACCTCAAATTCACCTCTAACCCCCGCTAAATTGTCTTTATCAAAAGGTCATGATCTGCTCTAAAGACCTGAACACCCTAATAGCCCTAGCCAAATTAACGTAACTCCAACTCACGGATACATTGGAGGGTTTCCAAGAGAGAGCGACTTCTTGCAGGTAGTGACGTGCCAATGGCTGGTAATGCTTTGCTGGCTTTGAGATGTCTCTAAAATCAACAAACATCAGAAAAACCAGCTTCTATTGAGAGTTGATTGTGAATGCTCCGAAGCATGATGATATGCAAAAGTTGTAGGGCTTTTTTCTTGAGAAAATTATGTTCAATTATCCTAAATTATTTTTTTTGAGTCCCAACTTCTCTCATCATTGCAAATTATGACAAATGTAACAATCTCATACAATTCTAATGAACAACGCTTACATGAAAACTTCGACCCACTAAATTTTTGAGCACAGTCCTTCACCTCTCAGCATGATTGTGAACTAACACTCCTACAAAGTTGTCCATTGTCATATTTTCATTATATCTATGGGTGGCTATGATTATATGAATATATCTATGGATGGCTATGATTCTCTAATGCATAACATCTCTGTTCTCTGTGAAAGAAGTTAATGGAATAAGTTAATAATATTTTTGTGAAAGGTATATACATCAACAACTAGTGCCGACGTATATTCCATTGGTAGCAATTTGAAGGGGGTGGCAACTTCTGCGGCTCCAGCTTTGATAACATTCAACCTCTTCATCCCCCATATTTCTCCATGGAATTACCATTGGATATAATGATGTGGTTTGTAAAGCACCTTTAGCAGTACATATTTCTCCATGGAATTACCATTGGATAAAGTTTATTTTATTCAGTAACTGGGTAGCGCAATCAAAATCTGTAGATCAAAAACCAGCAATTAATGTACTTTTTAAAGCTTTTAGTCACTTAGATAAAATAAAAAAGAAACATGTAACCATAGATCCCACAGCCGGACACCTTTGCATTAAATATCGAAAGAGGTTCTTTGATTATCGAGGCTTTTGTTCTCCTTGTCATTATATACCCACTGAAACCACACCGAAGCTTCCTTGCGCCATCAAACAAAGTATATGAAGGACAAATTTAGTTTGTGGGAAAAAAAAATTCTCACTCAAACATTCTTTCTGAAAAATTGATGTCTCAAATTTTTTTTTTGAATATTCGATTGGACAAAAAAAAAAAAGTACATTTAGTTTGACTTATATTTAATTAAGTATATATATTTATTAAAAAATTATATAAAATACATATTATACTCTTAATAAAAAATAATTGTATTCCATTCTATTTGAAAATATGTTTAGGAAAAAATTATCCTAATTTTTAGCCAATAAAAATTAGATTTTTCTGTATTCTATATAATTTTTTCTTATAAAATATAAATTTTTTATTTTCATTAAAAAGAATATTTTATTTTTTTCTCTTAAAACTTTAAGAAAATAGTTTTTCATCTTCCCGTCCACTCCATTTTCCTTTCTTTTTTGCGAAAACCAAGGAATCTCAACACTGAGCCCACGAAAAATCTCCTCTTGCCCCTTTTCGCCGTGAAGCCATTTCTTGTACCAACATTCCCGTCAACACGAACCTCCAGTTGTCGCCTGTTGATTCGCAGAAAGCTGTTCGGTTTCCACAAGCTTGTTCAGGTGGACTTCCGACGACCGACTTCCCAAGATAACTCTTTCCCGGGTCTCCTGTTTCCCCTCTGAGGCTGAGGAGAGATGGACGAGCTGGATCCGTGCGACAGCGATGCGGAGGGCTCGGAGTTGTCGGATTCGTTCGACGACCGGCAGCTCACGGCGGCGGAGGTGGAAGGGGATCCCGTGCCGGCGGTGGAGGGGCTCAGCATCTCCGGCGAGGCACGCCCGGGGCGGTTCCTCCAAGTCTGCGGCTGGGCCATTAATGGAACAACTCGTTGTGATTTCGCGGTGGGTGCGATTTCTTGTTTTTCTTTATAGAATTTAGGGGTAAATTTGATTCTTGATCTCTTTCCAATCTTTATTTATTTTCCTTCAAGTGGGCACGCTGCTCGGAAAGTGGAAATTTCAGCTACATAGAAGGTAATCCCCTCGCACTTTACTTTTCATGGGTTTTTTTTTTTTGGTGCGCAGTTTCATGGATGCGAAGGATAAATTGACGATATTACCATAACCAACTTCATCCTTCTTTATCTTAGTTCTAAATACAATGGCCAAGGCGATATTTTTCAAGGGAGACTCTTGCCTCAGTACATATCTGTCCCATTTGAGAAAAGATAAACAACTGAATTTTTTTGGTTATATACTTCTATGCCTATTTACTTGGATAGTAACTGTATAATATCCTGCACACTAGGAAAAGGACTGTATGAAGGAGAAAGGAGACAAGCTTACATTGTGAATTCATGATAGAAAACTCATTTACAATTTCTATCTGAAGCTCCTATATTGTATATATTGATCTGTTTTATGTTTTTTAGTCTTTTCCCTTCAAGATTTACTTAAGATTGTGAAGCCTTTGCCTGCACCTTTAGCCATTTACGGTAAAATAGCAGATTATTTGAATGTAGCTGTTGCTTGATGAGGTTTCCTATGTCAAACATGCTCGACCAATTTTAGCTGGAATCACTTAGGCAGCAGACAAATGTAAAATAAATGGATCTGGACAAGTCTTAGCAGCCAGCGAATAATATAATCTAAGGGCTTCTTTGGGTGTTCCTACAGGAATTGAGCTAGTTGGCCCACCCAACCCGTGGGTTTTAAGGGTCTGTAGGCTTGTTGGTCGAAGGAAAAAAGACCCATGCATGGAGGTTTTCTTCCTCCCATAAGAATTGGGCTGGGGGTGTGGGTTGATATGGGTTATGCCCAAATGGACTTCCCAATCCCGGAATCCAGCAAGAAATCGAGCCTAGTCTTGCTGGATTATCCAAACAGGCCCAAGGATACTTAATAACTCCAGGATTGGAGTTAGATGTTAAATGTACTTGGTTCAATGTGTGTTTTGAGACACTTTCATTATTTTAATATGGATTAGCTGCTATCATAGTAAGATTGTAATCTATGATGGCTGATTTCGAAGACCTATATCCAGGGTCCCATACAGACAATTTTGTCATTGCATTTTTTCCCCAAGGACAAAGGCAAGAACTTCATAGTTCCAAGATTTTGTGAAGTACACCATGATCTTTTTTTAAGAAATATAAATTGGCTTCATACTGTTGTTGTGGTTTAAGTGATGCTAGAGAGGAGACAAAATAATCTTATATTTGAAGAGGAACAAGTTTACACACCACAAAGTTTCCACTTAAAAACAAACTTAAATTGGGGAGTTACTAAAATTAAGGCTTCAATATATTGAACTTGAAAGAAGCTGAAGGCATCAATGTACATTATAATTTAGAAAATCTTGAATTTTGTGAAGCCAATGGTAGACTCTTCATCAAGGTCATCTAGGTTAGGTCATTCCTAATTTATTAACATTTGAGCACCTGAGAGTTCCAGCTAGGAGTCAACTGTGGACGCGGATTTGGAAGCCTACATCTCATCAATGGGATTATACTTTATTTCTTCGAGAAGCATCATTTTTATTCTTCTATTTTTGCTATACTCATCTGATCATGTTGATACAATAGATCAAACTGGGTAGGTTCAATTTAAAATTTTGATTTAGTTTTTTAACAATTCTCTATTGCAATAGGTGAAAACAAAGCTACTTATCTGGTTACTGCTGATGATGTTGATTCATATCTAGCTATTGAAGTCATACCTGTTGGGAATGGTGAACAGATGGTATATTTTCTTCCTTAGTTCTCCTCTTTGATTCTTATGCAAATAATCTTGCGAGTACATGATAGTTATGTATTGTTAACACTACTTATCTAATTAAAAATGATGAAAATATAGAACTATTGTTAACTAATGAAATATATGTTCTTATGGAGCTATTTATCTATTTAACATATCTAAACATGTTGGCAGGTGCAAACAAATATAAAATAGTTTGCTTCCTTATATGATCTCACCACTGGATTAGTGTTCTATTCTGCCAAACCGGGCCGAACCACCCGGTTCGGATAGTGCCGAACCGACCCGGTACGAAACCAGGTCGGTTCGCCTGTTACATTCGGTTCCGGCTCCGTACCGGCCGGAACTAACCAGTAAGTGCCCGAACCGGCTGGAACCAGTCGGTTCGGTGCAAACTCGATGCGAACCGGCTGGAACCGGTCACTAATCGACCGGAATCGGCTGGTAAGTGCCCGAACCGGCTGGAATCGGTCGGTTCGGTGCAAACTCGATGCGAACCGGCCGGAACCGGTCACTTACCGACCGGAATCGGTTGGTAAGTGCCCGAACCTGCTGGAACCAGTTGGTTCAGTGCAGACGCGGTGCGAACCGGCCGATTCGCACTGAGTCAACCCGGTGCCAAACATTCTGGCACTGCAGTACTGCAGCACTTGTAGCACTTTGCATAAAATGTATCAGGGCACTTGTTGAGAAGGCGGCCTTCCTAACAAAATTTTCAAAAGCGGCTCTACCGCCTTCTCCCTTTCCAAAAACTCCACAAACAACACTGATTCAGGCTATCAAAAAAAAAATTTAAAGCTAAATAAGGTGTGCGTCCTCTCCCTACCCCCATTTTCTTCTTTTTTAAGAGGCTTTAAAATATAGCTCAAAAATTACAAAATGAGGAAAGTTCATGCTAAAATTTTTGATTTAAGCTTGATTTTTTTATATATTGTAGATCTTTGAACGATCTACGCGCTGACATAAAAAATTTTAATTTTTGAATTATATATAATTTTTAAAAATTAAAAATATATTTTTATGTAAAAGATAAAATAAATAAAATAAATTAAAAATAAAAATACTGTAAAGTTAGAAACGTATTTAGGGGCATGCAAGCTACTCTCCATAAAAATTTGGTGTCCATTCATTCAAGTTTTGATGCGATCATGTCTGCAGTGGTCTAGGCTTAAATTTGAAAAAAAATAAAAAATAAATAGCCTTTGATGCATGTACGAGAACCAAGAAAAATATATGTAGCATCTATTATTGGTTTCCATATAGATCTGAGCTGAAATTAATTTTTTGAAATAATAATATTTAAACAATATTTTTAAATTCAAAAATAATTAAAAATATTTAAATAATACCAAAAATTATAAAAATTTAATAGTACGCATTATATAATTCAGAAGTAATTTCTGAGGTAGAAATCATATTTTTATGAATTTATGAAACCTAATGACTAGGCAGATGACCTACCTTACCAATCGCAATTTTAGCTTATTCTACTATGAAGCAACCCCTGAAACTCCTCTAAACGTATAGAGGTAAGATAACGGGGTTCGTTTTAGGTAATTGTGTTCATCTTTAAGGCAAAAATTATAAGCGAAAGAGTAAACCTGAAATAGTCCCAAAATGAGTTGGAGTGTGCTGTGGTAGTTATGTCAATGTCAACATTTATACTGGTCGTCAAATACAATGTATGCTCAGTTTCATGCTTCCATATACTTCCAAACAAACAAATATGACATAATTTGGCATAAATTCACCACTGCATATGTTTATCAAAATTTCAGCTTGCCCAAGATTTATAAGTTTAATGAAATCATGTCAGATCCATTTTGAACTTCAGAAAAATAACCCAGAACTTGGTGCTTTTGAAACTTGAGGAAGTTCGGTGGACTGCGACTATGCCATAGAATCTATGATGGAGAAAATTATCCTATATGTACATTTATAATAAGCATTTGCCTTCTTGTTTATTGTATGAGTACTATACATATCTGGGAATTTTTAGAGACATCTATATGAAGTACAAGTATCATCAATACTCATAAAATTCTCTGTGAGTTAGGCATATAGAATTTTCCCTTGATATACTAAAGCATATGATAGTAGTTCTCATAGTCTATAAGCTGCTTTTAACGGTTCGGATTCAAGGAAGTGAAAACATAGCAGGTCAAATATTTTCAATGTGTTGGAACTTGACCTTAATATGCTTAATTCCCCTGTTAAGAGTCTAAGAGTTTGCAATTTGCATTATGCCAATTATCATAAGAGAGGTGTAGAAGTAATATCGCTTGTCAAAGTGAAGGTGAGAGTGAAACAACCTCTATGATAGTATAAGGCACGGAAAGATGGCGAAAGGGTTGCTTTTCATACTTTTATAAAATGAGGGGAGGTCTAGGAAAACAACGAAAATAGATGCTGACCTCTGATCATTAGGATCACTGGCCAATTAACATTATTGAGAGCTTAGAGCTTTAATGTAGAGACATAACAGAAAAATGGTTCCGAGCAACAACCCCTCAAAGTTATCAAAGAATATGAGCACAACTATAAATAAAACTGAAGGAGAAGCTCTGAGATGCTAGGTGACCATAGAAACTGCATGCGTAATGGCTAGACACAAGCTAGTGAGGTTAAGTCATACTTGTTGCCTCTGGGTACGGGATGCAGCTTCATATGAAGCTATATATAAAAATTGAAAATACTACTAAGGCAAACACTATCAGTGAAATACTAAGTAACCTTCATTGAGAGAGAAATCTCGAATCTCAAAAAGTTGTGAAGGAGGCCAAGCTACATTTTATACTGCCAATGGAGAAGCTGCTTGAATGGGCAGAATCGTATTATCATCATCAGCAATTATGATATTGTTGACATAAAGCAAACTTTTTAAGTTGACAAGTTGCTTGATGAGGATTGCAAATATGATTGGAAGGCAAGTGATGCAGCACAAGGTGTAGCCAATAGGTACTATGACCAACTAGACCATGCCAAGCATCGAGGGAGCCAGCGGATTCATGGGCAAAGACTGCAGTAAGCAAAAATTTAGAGATAATGTCAAATTTTGGTCATGTTTATATATTTGTAATAGAATAATTCTAGTATGTTTTCTTATTGTCGAGTCTTATTTCGAATATAATTCTACATTAGGTTTAATGCCCGAATTAGGGTAGGGTATCATGTCCAATAAATAAGCATGTAATATATTGTAAGGGACAGTCTTGGAGATATTAATATTTTTTTGAGAGAGAATTTCTTTCACCAAGTGAAGGATTCTTTAACCTAGTTTTCGTCTATTTGTGCGTTGATCTTCGAAGCATAACCTCGTCGATCAAATTGCTCCTTCTTCCTTTTCCTGATGCGTCTGTAAGAGTATGGCTTATATAATTTCTTCTTATGGAGATCAGGTATGAAGAAAGACATTCTTTATGTGTACAATAAGAAATCCACTACAACGAAAGAACAAAACAATGATCATTCTTGCCACAAATTTCAGCAATATTTGATGCCAAAGATGTTTCCATTGTTAAAATGTTGGCAAATCTAGTGAGCTCTTCTATTCTGAATGATTCTTCTATTTTTATAGTTATTGTCTTTGAGCATCATGTTACAGTGAAACCACTATGAACACTAGCCTAGTTGGCCAGACATAAGACTTAGAAGTAACTTTCTATAACTACAGTAGCACAAGTGACAAATCTAATCCCAAGTTTACTTAATTGTTTATATTTATTGTAAGATTTGTTGATCCATTTTCCTCCTCTTTTTCATTCTAATTTTTTTCTTTGCAAACACAGGGTGAACCTGTTAGGATCTTTGCCAATGAACATAGAAAAATATCATGTGGTAAGCTGCCTATTTTATTATTTTTTAAGATGTGTCTTTTTTTCTATATGTGTAGTTTCCTATTTCATAAAATCAACATTCATAAAGTCAAAATGAGAAAGAAGTTGGTTTGCAAAAAGTCATTGTTTTGATTTGTGATTAAGACAAACAGATAGAAATTAGTGTAGTTCGAACTTGTTGATACTTCAATGAAACTGGTTAGTGTAGAAAATAATCCAGGAATTGCTAAAGTGAAATGATGTAGAAACATTCACAGCAGCCCAAGGGACTCAGTCACCATCAAACTAGAAGAATTCTTTTACTCTATTTATGTAAGGCTGAGAGCAAGTATAACTATTGAATTAAGAAATACCTTCTCACATAACTAGATATATAGAGGTCCAATGCATAGGAGACCCAAATTACCATAAATAAATAGTGAAAGTTATGATGCACATAAAATGATATGCTTACATAGATATATTAAATGACATTCCATAGTTAGCTATATCTCTCAAGTTTTAGGCAATTAAAATGGTATTATGCTAGAAAAAAGCTAAGATGTACATATGTCTACAAATGTTTAAGTTAACCTCAAAGAAGATAGAATGGCGGGTGAGTCTTGGCACAACAGTAAAGTTGTTTCATTGTGACCTAGGTGTCACTGATCCAGGAGAATCACCAGAATTGATGTAGACCACTTTGGCCACTATAGGTAGTGATGGATAGGGTCCAAGAGTGAGATCCATCACATCAAGAAACTGAATCACATACCGAACTTTTAAAAGCCATAACTTGATCATACAACATTCGATTAAAATTATTTTATTCCAAGTTGGATAACTTTTCGAAATCTACGACGTGATGTTGCTCTCTAAGGAGGGTTGTGCAGCTAGCAATGAGGCCCAAATTCCAATGTTTGGGCTCTGAAACAAGCTTGTCAAACCATTTTTTTTTTTTTTTGAGAAAAACTTTGATCCATGGTATGCCGAACCGGCCCAGTCTGGTTCAAGTGTGGAAAATGGTTTCAGCCCCAAAGAGGTTGGAACTGAGTGGTATAAGCCCGGTAGAGCGACATAAGGTGAAGTCGATGCGGGAGTTGAGATTTAGTTTTTGTAGGATTTTAGTTTTTTCATGTTTATTTCTACTAGCAATGTCTATTTTGGGAAAGCTCGTCGAGTTCAAACTAGGAGAGGAATCCGACTCAATTTATGCAAGAGCGGACCTTACTATTATAAATAGAGGCTATGTATATTAGATTTTTGGATCATCAATGAAAAAAAGGGGACCTAAACCCGACTTTGCCATCTTTCTACCTGTTGCTAAATATTTGAGGGATTCGAGTTGAGCGGGTTGTGAAAATTCTTTTTTCTCCCCAATTGGATCAGTCACGGATTCGAAAAACAGAAACAACTTCTCTGCAGGCGGGGGTAAAGTTATATATATCTGACTCTCCTTAGAACCCAGAGTGGCAGGAGTCTCATGCACTCGGACACTTTATGAAAAAAGATAGAATAACATGTTGAGCTATAGTGGAGATGAGAAATTAGTGGCTCAAGCTAGATGGGCTGCACCGATATGTTGATTGGATAATAAATAGGCTATAATAATGGATAAATAGGTTGGATTGTTTATAGTTTTGTTCTATTCAATTGGATGAACTTCCAAACAATAAGATGGAAAATTTTGTTTCATCATGTATGTCACCTGTAGAAGAATTTGTCCTCAAGCTTATCCTTAGATCGTGTTATATTTGCTTATGCTTCTATTTTATTTTATTTTATTTTTTTGTGTGTGTTTTTAACTTGTGCCAAGCATCTTCAGAGCCTCGTGATGCTTTCCAGTAAACTAAGTATTGTATTCGAAACCTTACAATGCATGTTAAGAGCAATAATGGCTTCTTGCGTTATAGTTGATAGTTTAGTCAGTTTTCATGATACTTATTTGAGCCTTCATAGCTAAGGATACAATTCATATTGAAGATTGAATTGAGATGATCAATCCAATAATTCTGAGTCATATATGCTGTATCATGGAATAGATTCTCCATAATATTAGTACATTGCAATTATGACTTTTCCCCATCATTGAGTGCTTGGAAATTAAAAAATAAGGAACATGTGTATTTTTTTCATTAACTTACCACTGGATAATCTCTAGTGCACTAATAAAGCTTGTCGACTATAATTATCCTAGTGGTGTGTGGATAATGCATGCATGCTTACTATAGTTATGTTCTGATGCAGATCCTGAAATGCAAGAGCAAATTGAGAGGAATTTTTTTATTGGGCATTCGTCATTTGATGTTTTCTTATCGGTATATCTTTTGCATAGCTTTTTTGTATTAAGCTTTTTGACCATGACAGACTCGTTGAACTAATCATGTATCAGCTAACTGGAATATCTGTGAAATCCACAGGTTGGATGTAACAATACTTGGGTTACGGTTAAGTTAGTGATTGAGAGGGAGGGTTTTTCCATCAAGAATAACAGGTCGCCTCGTATTTCTGTCGAGGAGAAATTTTCACCAAGCATAGCTGTATGGTTTCAAAACTTTTCTAGCTTAATTTCCTATTTTTTAAGCAAAATTGCAGAAATGAGCTTTTTGTATAATAAATATTGGTATTCATGTTGGACTCTTGTTATAACAGTTGCCATCGGAAACCTATCTCCAATATGCTACTAGCAAATATTGGAAGCTACTCAAACTTGTTGTATAGTCCATTAATTTGAAATGATAAGTTTGTTATTTTGGTTTTCTTACCCAATGTATTGTTGCACATATGCTGGAAAGTCATGTAAAAGGTCCAGGTTCAACTAAAGCTTTCAGAAATAACGCATGATTTTGTTACGATTATTTCATACCATGACCTTGAGGAGCAGGTGCTAGACTGGCCAGTCTGTACAGCATGTAGTGTATGAACTTATGTACAGATTCTAGCTTAAATAAAGAAATGCATATAAACTGAAAAGTAAATACGTATCTATCATATGATGCATACGGGAAAATTTCGGCTATCTTACTTTCTCTAACAATAACTATTGCAAATAGCATTCTGTACATCTATGTGAAATTATGCTTCTCATTTTATAAAACTCGCTCATGAACACTGAAATGCATAGCTACACTGCTTTCATTATACTGTTGAGAGCTTATGTTGACAACCTTCATGATTAGCTGACAGATATTTCTCGGAAGATGAGTCACTATCATATAGCACATTATTTTTGTGCTCGTCCAACTTAGCTCTTGGACTTTTGTTTGACACTGATATATTTCCATTATAGCATGACCAGGAAAACTGATTTAAGGTCTCTGCCAGTAGTTTTGTGTCTGTTAATCAATCAATTTGTCATTTTCTGATGCTTGGCTGTATGCTTGCATGATCTAGGTAAACATAATGAGATGGTACATTTTTCATTGCACAAGGTAACCTTTGTCGCAAATAATCTTCTGTTGTTGCAGATCACAATTTCCAATGGGCACTCTAGTGGATTTTTAATACATTGTACTGAAGGGAGTGAATCTCTCTTTCTGGCGACAGAAAGTAGCTTGTAAGCACCATCTCATCTTTTTAGTATATCTGTTGGGTATTCCATGTTTCATTTTTTTAGTTGCTATGCATATTACTCCTCAGACAACAATTACAGATATGCATGAGCTTTTATTGTTCATATTGTCTATCTTGTGAGTGGTTGTGCCAAATTTCTTTTTTAATGAGAGAAAGTTGTCCCAAAATTTTGATTGTAGTTCAGTTCTTATATTCATCCTTTTCCTGGTTCTGCAGGTTGCGCGATGTTATTGTGCTCACCATGAGATTGTTTACTGTGAGGGTATGATAATTATCTCATAAGGTTTTCCTGAAAACTAAGACTTGTACTTGAGCTATATTTGTTTAAGCAAGTTCCTATTTCACAAAGCTTAAGTGCATTCGATTTTCTGTACCCCATTATGACTGCATATATTTTTCCTGTGCTCTGCGAATTTCTTTCGGCTTGCTCGTATTCTTTCCCATGCTTATTTTAGATGCCACAGTTTTCCTTTAATAATGACACCTTCTTTGTATTCTATAATTGTTAAAATTTATGTGAGCTATTTCCTGATCTATTGTTAATTGCCTCTAAGTAATAATGTAATAACACTGCAACTTACCTGACAGAATTCAACTTAAACAATTTGAGATTATTTTTTTAAATGTGTTCTTGCAAAGTTGATGCATGTGAGACTCATTTCTCAAGAATTTTACATTAATTTGTGATGGAAAATGTCTACCATTTTTTATTGCTGAGCTAGGCTTTTATAACCGGTATATCTAGCACCCCTAGATCTCATGTCTTATGCTTTTCTGCCTGAGATGGTGCAAATCAAAATGGGCATGCAGACGAACACCATTTATTTGCGCTGTGTTCTGCACCAATCTCGGATGTGCATAGGCCCTGGTGACTTCTGGCGTGGGGCCTAGAACCAACCAACAAGCTGTACAGAGCACAGCATGCATAGCTGCCCTTTCCCCTACATGTGTGGTTCCACCATCCCTCTAAGAGTCGTCTAGGTCCTTTCACCTACACATGCATTTCCAACTAAATTTGAAATATTTTTTCTTTTATGCACTGAAATTCATAGTCTCTACCAATTCCTTGTCCCAGTGTAGTTAAAATTGAATGGACATTGAAGAACAAGTTTACGGTATTAAATATTACTACTGCCACAAGTTTTGCAACTTTTTATTATCGAACTCTGCAGTATCATAGACAGATCACTGAATTAATATTTGCACACCCCAAACTTACTGCAGGCAGTCAAGAAACAGGAACAGCGCTCCATAAAGGCAGTCAAGAAATGGAGAAGGATGAAGAGATGCCTATTCTTTTAGCAGTTAGAAGAAGTTTTTCATGCCCAGTGGAACATATGTTGTAATTATGTATCTACATAAGATCCAGAAGCACTCTGGATATAGTTTTCTAAATTTTCTTTCTGTTTTGAATAGGAAAAAGGTCGTCTTTATTATTATAAAAGCTGGAATCCAAAGATAAATTTGAATGTAATCTAGAGACTTCTTATTAATATCTGAACAAATAATCATACCCTTGAGCTTCAACTCTCATTCTGAACTTCCCTGCACTTCCGTGTTTCATATATTAGTTACAAAATGTAGCTGACATGATGTTAAAAAAGAGGGAATTTAATTGCAATGCTGCTGCAATTTTAGATCTCAAAGACTGAAACATCACAGAGTTTCATCTTGCATGCTGCTTCAGTTGGTTAAATCAAATTAAGCTCAGGCAGAATTTTAATACCTTACTTCATGGGCTCACCCAATACCTCCCATTCATTTTTCTCAAATCAAACCATCCTCGGCCAACACTTCGAAGCACGGATGGGCACTCATAAAACCAAGTCCAACTTGAATCCCTTCCAGTGTCTTGTCCAGAATAAATGTTCCAAAAAAATGTTCCCTGTAAACATTATGATCATCATAACTATCAGCTTGTCAGTGAAGGGAAAATCTTTCTGGATTCAGAAACTTTTGTGAAAGTTTACAATATCTTTGCAATGTTGTGTATATATCACAACTTAAAGGAAAATCGAAAAGGTGCTGCTTTTATATGTGTTGTAAAGGTTTAACATTGCTGTGCATTACCATCATAGGCAAAGGGACTCAAAATTTAGGACCGTTATCAGGAAATCTATTCGTTTCGTTAATAAGGCTATCATAATAGTTGTTTCAGTTCCCAGATATGAGCTTTCTTTTAAGTAATTATTTTGATGTATTCAATAATTCCTCAACTTTGTAATATGATTTTTTAATTAAACATTGTAATATCTATATATTATTGTTTCCTAACTATAGAACATCAATCTCTTCAATGTGTGCGTCCTCATTATAGTTTTGATATCAGTCATTGGCACAAAAAAAAAAAAAAAATTGCAAAAATTTTGAACTTCTGCTTGTCTTTATGGAACTGAAACCATGAAAGAGTTTCAAGCTGGTTGTTTATCTGGCAATAGCAGTATATAACATGGAATTTGGTGATGCGGAATGTTGCATAAATACCACTAGCTAAGACAAACAGTTAATAAATTTTACTGAGCTGCCTGAATAGTACATCAGCATGGGAGAACATACAACGAACTCTCAAATTATTGCACCTGCATATGATTTGCAACATACGAGACCATCCAATCGGCTGCACTGTTAGCTTGAAGCAAGGTTGTCTCTTCTCTCGTTATCTTTTTATATTGTATGCTGCGAATGCAAACTTGGGCATTGCAGAGAGAGGTGGAACGAGGCGGCATTCATGGAAGCTAGACAGTCCCATGCCTCCTTTTTGGCCAAGACTGCCGCCTCCTTTCACGAGCACATTCCTTGGGCTGCACATCCTTCAATGAGCTCTAACAACGCTCTTGGTTAGTGAGCTTCTTGAGTAGAACCAGATGGTTAGTGATTTCATCGATTGAAAGGAAGCTGGAACCCAGACAGTACTTCCCCAGCCATCTTCGCCACTCCTCTCACAACCACCACATCCGAGAACAAAACTATTTATGAAGGGACACACCAACTTTATAGATGTGGGATGGAGAAGAGGTACGAGAACCCAGCTACAAGGAGGATACAAGGTCAAACTCACTATCGAAGACCCTGTTTTCCGTGGAGAGTTTAGTTTTGAAGAATTCTGGGGCAGTCCGCCTCCAGTTCCAACTTTGAATCCTCGGCCCCTGGGGCCATGCAATTGTTACAGCCTAAAGGGCAAAAATAAATATAAAATTTAATTTCCATCATAGGTTTATGAGCTCATGATAATCTCAAAATATTTGATAATATAACAGATAAAGTATGACTGCCATTATTATTATTATATATATATATATATATATATATATATATATATATATATATAAGCACTGGTCCCAAACATAAGCTTACTGATTAATAACAAAAGCTTATCCTCTTTAATAATAATATAAAATGGGTTATTGACACTATAGAACTTTCTGCAACCCAACACCTCCTTGCCTTTGACTGCCTTAGTATACCTTGTAATTAGGAAGCATATCATGCGTAAGCCTTTGAGCTGCCCACCTGGCCATGATTTCATTTCGCCAACCAACCGACACATTGCATGCAAATTACCAAGTTGGTAAAAGCCATTAAATCAAACAAGTATATGCATTACTAAAAGACAAAAAGAAGAAGCGTGCACCATTTTCATCACTACTCTCTACCTCCATGACCTTTCCATCCTTGAACAAAAGAATAGTTATACCGTTACAAGGAATTAAAAGAATTTGGCTTAAACCCTTCATATCCATTTCTCAGACATCTTCATTGCCTTTTGAGACTCCCTAGCACAGCACCAGCCATCAATAAAGGTGCTATAAGACAACATTTGGCTAGACATCAGCCTTTGTTTCCATCACCATAAGAATCCTTTGCACTTCTTTAACCCTTATGCTGCCCAACCCATGAATCATAATATTTCATACGAGGAACATGATATTGGAATAAAGCAAACAATGGAAGAGGGTAAGGCCCGGAAATAGCAGCCCGGAAAGGCATCTAAAAGGCAGACGGATCGAGCCCGGAAATACATTTCTAGGATTACATAGCTATACAATTTTTTTATAATGAATTAATTATTAGTGAAAATATGAAAGTTAGTTATCAATTCAATACCAAAGGTATTAAGAATTTTTTATATAAAGAGCGGGCATTTTAGATATTTTGCCGGGGAAGACCAAAATTAAATCAATTCACCTTTATGAGTCCTGCAGGCGCATCTCTTCTCTCTAAAATATGAGTATCAGTGTGCGTTTTATTTTGTAATATATTTTATGCAGAGCTTGTTTAGCACCACTTTTTTTATTTTTTATTTTTAAAAATAGAATTACATTTGATGCTATTGTTTTATTTTTTAAAGTTATTTTCATTGTATTTAAAAAATTAAAAGTAAAAAAATTCTTACTTTCACTATTTTTTTTAAAAATAAAAAACTCATTTTTGTACCACCACAACTATCATCAACACCACTTCTATCGCTACTACTGCTGCTGCCACTATCATTTCTACCACCACTATATATAGCAACATCAACACCATCATCTCCATCGTACCACCACGATCATAATCATTGTTATCATTATGATTGCTATATCTACCATATTATCGTCCCTACCATAGCCTCCGCTACAACATCATCACCATTATCACGTTGGTAGTTCCACTATAGTTATTGTAGTTGTCATTACTCTTATACCACTGCTATATTATTAATACTTTTTGCTTTGCTACAAATGCCACCACTACCATCACTGTCTTCTTTATTTTCGCCACCATCACTACTGGCTCGACTATCATCATCATATTTATATTTTAAAAATAATTTGTTATATTTAACACATAAATATTTTTTTATTTTTTAGAAATAAAATAAAATATACAAAATCATATTTTTATTTCTAAAAAATGAAAATAAAAAGTGATGCCAAATGAAAATTTTCAATATATTTTTTTCCAGTTTTATTTTCGATTTGTTTATTTTAATTCTGGATTCGGCTTCCATGGATCATCTGTCGACATATATTGCACTAGATTGTTGCTGGTACGAATATCAAGGGCTGAGACTTGGCTGGGTTAAAATGAACGGAAATTGATCCGTCGCAAGAACGGCCCATCCATCCGTCTCAGGACTTGCCGGCGATCCTGTCCAATTCGTCCAATTTCCCGAAACAACCAGAGGCGGTCCATCTTCTCACGCGCTTCGTGCGTGATGTTTGGCCCGGCGCGTAAGTTTTTCCACAGCGGAGGACCAGAAGTGTCCAGGAGCAAGGGTTTTTGCTCAGAGAAACACGAAGAACCCTTGAGACCACGCGGGCGTCGCCGACCCGAGAACCAAAAGGTCGATTTTGGGCATCGCTGCTCGAAGAACGAACGCCATTCTCGGAATCTCTCTCTTTTTCTCCAGCCATGCACGCCCCGGTCCTCGTTCTCAGTAAGCCTCTCTCAATCCTCAAACCTCTCTCTCTCGCTATGGATCCTTTCTCGCTCATCTGCTTCGAGTTTGGCCTGCTTGAAAGCTAGGGTTTTTGATATGATGCTTCTTGAGAGATCGAGTAGTGGTGTTTAGGTTTGGATGATCAGGAGGTCTGGTGTCTAGGTTTTCGTGCACCAGGGTGTTCGAACCTTTCCGATCTGCTGCATAAAAATGACTTTCTTCTTTGGGTTTAGAATGAGTATAATAAGGTTTTTGAACTTGATTCTATATTCTTTGTCTTGATTTCCTGGGAAAGATTTGGATGCACCGATGATGATAGGAGTTTGCGCGTGCAAAACTCTGATTGGCCACGCAAAAAATTTCTTCTCTTCGTTGGAAATGAGAAAAACAAGATTTTTTTTGTTATATTTTATGGTCATATTTTTCTGAAAGATTTGTGTAAGTGGTTGATGACAGATGCTGACTAACAACCCTCATGAATTCTAATTACCAGGAAGAATTAATCACCAATTGTATTCAACAACCATAAAATCTAAACAAAAAGCTAATCCTGCAAGGTTTGCAGGGTAGAAATGAGAGAATCATCTCACATGGCTTAGCGATGATAGAGCAATCCAACGAAATTTCCATGTAGTATGCTTATGTTTGGTTTCTTTCCCTTTCTAATTGCAAATAAATCTTATTACTTGAATAAGTTCCACAAAGAAATAATATGAAAAATACTGAACTTGGATTTCTTTGCTAGCCATGCATGACATCTGTGTTGTCATATTGGGTGTAATGTTCTGTTGCTACTTAATGGGTGTCTATTTTGTAAATGTCTTAGTGTTAGCTTAAGCTGCCACCAAGTTACGATTTTAACCCATTCTTTTTGTTTCTAAAATTGTTGGGTGCTGTTCTTGTCAAGTTGTTTGAAAGCCTCTAGTTTCCTTTATTGTATTGTGTCTCTGATAATTACTGCTAACTCTGTTGAGCAGAAGATTCTTTAAAACGGGAATCTGGAAGTAAGGTGCACCATGCCAACATCCAAGCTTCTAAGGTGAGCATGTTTTGCTCCTTCTGTTTTTTGTTGTCAGGGGAGAGGTCAATACTTTTCATTACCTTATTGTAGGATGCTTAGATGCTTGACTTTGGCATTGCATTTGGGCATGGAGAAGTGTGCAATTAATGATTTGTGTATTCCAATGTTGATTTTTTAGTTTGCACAGTCCAAGATCGATTGGTTTTTCTGATTACTTGTTACATTTCTCCTTTACATAGATGGTGAACAAAGTTGGCCTTTATTCCATTGACTAATATGTGCTTCATGCCTTCTCTACAATGTTGTATGACTTTTATTTTTAACTTTCAGAAACAATAAAACATTTTGTTTTCATTATGATGTTTCTATAAATGCTTTTCATACGATGATATCGTTTTTTTCTACTCTTTAGTTGATTTTTTTTTTAATTTTTCTAAAGCAAAATATAGACCGGGACAAACATAAGCAGCTGGGTTTTAATTTAAGACATCTATAAATTAAGTTAATGTACTTATTTAAATTTTACATATAAATATAATGTCATCATGGGTTGTCTACTAACTAATGACCAAGTAAAATTTGTTATTATTCACCTCTCTCTTATTATAGCACTGCTCTCTTATTTCTGTCTTATTGTAGCATTTGTGAAAAGAAGATTTCAGTTTCTTATCATAGTTAAACCTATATGCCATCTTTCTTTCCCTGAACAAGGGTGTATATATGGAGGTGAAGGAGATTTCTGTATGCACACAACTAACCATCCTTTTGCTCCATTTATAAGACCTATTATCATCTTTCCATTGTCATAACCACCCATCAGTACTATGCGTGCTTTCTTTAAGTTCTACCCTTTCTTCCATTTTCTGATCTTCTTTCTCAATTTTCAAAAACCTATCACCTAGGCTTTTAGGTGGTTTGGCCAGTCATCTAGGAAACACTGTGCATTGGGGTGTCCCTACTGCTCGAGAACTGCCTGGCTGCCATGACAACTATGTTGGTGATTTCATGAGTTATATAGAATTAGGTTTCTTGGGGTCATTTTTGCTTAATAATATCATATGTAGGTATTTCTAAAATATCACTTCTTAAAGGTGTTACAACAACAATCTCTGAGGCTTTTGGGTTGTCTTAGAAACAGGTACATGAATTAGATTTGTGTTCCTTATGAATTTTATGATGAAAGTGTTCTTGGGATTTTGAAAAGTATCCTCTTTCTATTGCTCTTGTTTTCTGCCTCTTCTTTGTTTATTGTTACCCGGACACTTCAGATCAGCAAATCGTGATATCGTTACAATTATTAACTGTTGACACTTATATTAAGAAGTTTTCAGGCCTGACATAATATGAAGAAAATGTTTTATGAACTCAACAAATAGCAAGGAAATTGGTCCAATAAATTATTCATTATGTATACACACCTGCACATAGAAATATCTAATATAATATGGATATGACCCTATATCCAATTTTTTGAAAGATAATGCCACTCTTGTTTTTTCTTTTTCTTCCCCTTCTTTTCTCTTCATTTTCTCCTTTCCTTTACTCTCACTCATTAATCCTTTGTGTTTCTGTTTCTCTTTTGATCCTTTGTTAGGTTCAGCCACATTCTCTAGTAGGGATTTGTCAAAAAAACCTTCAAGAAAGCTAACTAGCACCACTAATAAAATGAAAGCAATAAATAGAAATGCCTAATTAGAAGCATAAAATACCAAGGAGGGTCTCATCATTCTTTCTTTCCTATAGCCTCTTTATCCCCTGAAGCATTTTGATTCAGCTATTCTCGGTACATTAGCTTTATTACTATACAAATGGGTAGAACGATGAAAAAATCTTACTTATATATGTATGTATGCATATATATGTATGCGTGAATGTATGTTCATATGTATGGACATAATTCTAAAGTGAACACAATACCTTTAGAAATTTAAATTGATGCATGCAAGGAGGGATCATATGATATGGCTGGTCAGAGGCTTCACAACCAGACACGTGGTTCCAACACTAATTTGAAATGTGATCTGACCAAAGCATATGAGTAGAGTTCATTTAGTAAGGCCCAGTGTAACTTTGTGAGAAGTCAGCTAGGTTGAAAGAAATACATGAATATTTTAATAGAGTCGATGAGCATGATTTGGACTGCTTGCTAGCCAGATATTATGGTTTTTTTAAGAGATTGGTAATTAGACAAAGCTGGCGTTTGGATAAGGTCTTTTGGTAATGGAAGTGGTGTATAATTATACAGTGGGTGCTATATAGTTCATGTGTGAACCTATATTAGTTGGCTTATAAGCAATTGAAATGATATTTCACTATTTGAAGACATCATCATCACCTTTTTAATGTTACTGTTTTTGGAATTTGGTGCATCAAACTTGTAACAATTTGTCTTTTGCTTGTAATCATTTTATGATATTTGATTGGAGAACTGTTTTTCTAAATTTAAAATTGAATTGTCTTTCTTGTGATCTCTTGCTCAAGATGTATCGTTCGATTAACTTTGTGCATTTTACTACACAGGCTGTTGCTGACATAATCCGTACTACGTTGGGTCCTCGATCGATGTTGAAGATGCTGCTTGATGCTGGAGGAGGTGCATTACGGATGCTTGACATTTTGATATTGTATATTTGTGATATAGAATTGTCTTTCAAGTGAAAGTATCTATGATGAATGTACTTGTGTATTCGAAGATCTTGTTGGTTTTTTGTTTCTTTTCTTGCAAATGTCATTCTTTGGTGCACTAAGATACCTTGACTAGCATGGGTTATGCACTAGGTCAGATCAAGATTCTAAGAGTTGTCACACTTTTTCATGCTTTAGAATTTTTTTATTCTTTCTTTTGATATTCTTTACATTTCTAACCTCACTCTCTTTTTTCTTCAACTTGTTTTGGTTGGTACCAGGAATTGTTGTTACTAATGATGGAAATGCTATCCTACGCGAGTTGGATCTTGCCCATCCGGCTGCTAAGGTAACTTATGCCTCTTATCCTTGTCTGTTACCATTCTAGTTTGTCATTTGCATATGCTTATTGGCCTTCCGTTGATAGCTAGTGTGCCATGGGTCTACTGTCATACATTGCTTCTCACAACTCATGCTTTTTTATCTGCGCAAGATCTTTTACTCTAGGTTCTTTTGTTTTACTTAAAGAATACCCAGTTGTTCTTACTGTGCTCTTTGCAAGTTGACAGTCAATGATCGAACTAAGCCGCACGCAAGATGAAGAAGTGGGAGATGGCACAACATCTGTCATTGTTCTTGGTATGTTCCGTGCATATCGTTTATATCTCCTCAGTGAAGTGCTGAGATGACATTTACCTTGCACTAGCAGTGAACTAGCTTAATTACTAGATTATTTGGATTTAGTGGAAAACTATTGTAGTCAATGTTTCATAGATTTTTTAGTTCATCTTCAGTTAATGCGACCACTGTGTCAATATAGGAAAAATTGCTATCTGGATTATCTGATGCTTTCTGCTTTACAGGATTGGATAGGAAGTATATGCTTGGCATTTACATATATATCTTCTTTTTTTTTGTGTGTGTAAATTTATCTCTTATTTTTTGATCTGTGATGATAAGAATGCATTTTTTAAACCTAGAGAAAATATGTTACTGATTGTTTGAGAGTGAATTTTTTGAAGCTGGTGAGATGCTTCATGTTGCGGAAGCTTTCATTGAAAAAAAGTATCATCCCACAGTTATCTGTCGAGGTAATTTCTGTACATCCGATCGGACCTTTTTCATAATCTGTACCTTCAAATTCTTGCTTGTAACACTGTTTAATATCCCCTCACAGCATATAATAAAGCTCTAGAGGATGCAATTGCTGTTCTGGACAAAATTGCGATGCCTATTGACGTGAATGACCGTAAGTTTTACACAAGTATTATATCTCAGTAGTGTGCAGTTGGTGTTTTGATACCTTGGAGCTCATGACGATATGACCTATGCGAGCTTCTTCTTCTTCTTCTAACTTTGTTTCTTTATCTTCTGTCCATTTCATTTCCAATGGTAGGTGCCACGATGCTGGGTCTGGTCAAAAGTTGTATAGGTACAAAATTTACAGGACAATTTGGGGACCTAATTGCTGTAAGTATTTTCTTCATAAGTACAAGTTTTCACTTTTCCTTCTAAAGATGTCTTCACATGCTTTATATGGACAACAAGCATGGGCAATCAACACTTCTAATCCATCTTCTTTGCTGTTTCATGATGCATCTGTGTAGGCTTTGTGGGGAAGCATTCATTTTCCATCTTACTAATAAGTTTCTAGTAATTTCTGTAATTTGAGTATGTTATATCTTCATTAGACCTAATGATTTAAACTTGCAATACAAAATACTAAATGCTGCAGTTCTCAAAAAATATTTAATGCTTTTGTTGTCTTTGTCATCTGTTTCCCACCCTAACTTTTGACCTCTATATTGCCCATTACCTCTTCTCTTTCTTTCTTTCTTTGGTGAAGGTTTCAGTTGTGTTAGTTTTTTGTTCAGATTATTTTGCATTTTTGAATAACATATGGATGTACATACATAAAAATATTTACAAACATACTCCAATTATAAGGACTCTTTAAGATAATTCATGAGTCATATTCAAGCTGACCTGTTTGTTTACAGTCCTTAGTGGATTCAAAAAACCCTTCTGTAACATGTAGAAGGCACTACCAGAAAAATTTGCTCCCATGGACCACAAATTTTGTCTTCTTTTCACCCAGCTGTTTCTTAAGCCTGTAAACAACCGATACCTGTATGTTTTCACACTGAAGATGGATAATGGTCTTGTTTGATTCATAGCTATTACCCTACTTATAAGTTTTAATCTCAAAACAATTTGTTGTTGGTCCTTGCACTAGTATCAGTCAAAAGAAAGTTTCTATGATAACAGTGCGTATATAGGATATATATCTGCTTGCTTCTCTATTTGCATTGTGTGGCATAAAGGACTTTGTATGAAGAGCTGGTCTCTCTCTACAGGTATTTATCCATCCAGGGACACCAACTGGTGTTTATAGGTAGCAAAGATAATGCAGAATTTTTCATATTTTTATAAGTGCACAAATTGTACTTTATAAAATTTGAGGTTGGCTATAATGCATTAACAACTGGATGATTTGAGTTTCTGAAAAACTGTTGAATGTTATTCTTATTGCTTTCTCTTTGATTTCTCCATTATTATTTTCCCTGAGTGATATATGATTTGTTAAACCCTTTTGAGATTGATGTGTAATAGTCTTGCATCTTGTCATATCTAGGATCTTGCCATTGATGCTACCACAACAGTTGGTGTGGACCTTGGCCAAGGTTTGCGTGAGGTGGACATCAAGAAGTATATAAAAGTTGAGAAGGTTCCTGGTGGCCAGTTGGAGGACTCTAAGGTTCTTAAAGGAGTTATGATTAACAAAGATGTTGTTGCCCCTGGAAAAATGAGAAGAAAGATATTGAACCCGCGTATCATTCTCCTTGACTGCCCCCTTGAGTATAAGAAAGGAGAAAATCAAACTAATGCTGAGTTGGTAAAAGAAGAAGATTGGTACGAACTTTTATGTTTTTTTTTCTGTTATCTATTTATAACAAACAAGCTAGTGCATCCATATGCATACTTTTGTAGAAGATGCAAACGGCAAGGAGCATTTTTTGACTGTCTTTGGTACAAATATTTTTTTCCTTTTTGTTACTTATTTACTTAATGTGGAAATAAACTGAGTCTACAAATGATTTATCTTGGGAATCCTGCTGTCACGAACTCTAATTATGAAGACAAGTTTATCATTACACTATTTATTTTGGAAGGGAAATGTTATAAATATTGGAAGAACCAATAGTAATGTTGTCACTGACACTATTTGGTGAATAAAAATGCTCCAATAAGTTGCTTGAATGGGTTCTGAAAGTCTAAGAAGCTCTTTGGTGAGCTTCAATCTTTTCAAACAGCAGAAATGTAATTTCTTGAACTCAAAAGGCATAGATAATTAATTAATTGGAGCAATAATAGATATTTCTGCGGCAATATGCTTGGCACAAACTCAAGGAAGTGTCAGGAAGATGAAGGAATTTCAAGACAACACTCCTTTCTGGAACACAATAAGTAGCATAAGAAGTTCCAGTTGAACTTTTTCTAGATCTGGATAAAAAATTATGTATGGATAAAAAATTTATGTTATATTAACATGTAATTGCTGTTACAGGGATGTGTTAACATCAACTGATAGCTTCATAATTTTAACTAACTTAACCAATATTATTTGGAATAAAGTGCATTTAAGCTTTCTGGAGATGTATCTAAACAATTTTGCTTTCAAGTTATTAACTCAATCAAAGTAGTCAAGTCCATTCTAGTAACACTAATCTGTAGGTTCACTTAGGGACTCACGTAGACTTGAGTAGGTGTAGTTGGATTTGAATTGAAACTGTTCAACTAAAACTATATCTATAGAAGTGTCAAATGTATTTGTTCAGTCATGATCAGCTAAACCTTTTGCTAGAACTATAAGTTTTGCTCTCTTTGAGATAATTAAAGGCTAAATCAGCTGATACTTTAATGTCCGAAGTTGTTAGCAAAATGTTTGAATAAATTGTAAAGATAACTTGGTGTAAATTATTCAATAATTTATCAGTATCTTTTTTAAAAAGAATCTGGACTTTCTACTTGCCACCTTGATGGGTTCACCTTTTTATATTTTGTAGGTAATCTATGTAAAAGGTTCTTAATCAGTACTCATTTGAGTCTTGTCCACTAATAGTTTAACATTTCTTATGAAGCCAAAGACATTGAATAAGCTGTCATGTTATCAAAAACATCCTTTATTGATATCTGAGCATCTTATAAGAAATTGGTTTCAGAACTAATCTGTAGTTCTCTGCTTAATATTTGGTACTAACAAGTGTCTTTTTGTCAGGGAAGTTTTGCTGAAGATGGAGGAGGAATATATAGAGAATCTCTGTATGCAGATACTGAAGTTCAAACCTGACTTGGTTATAACGGAAAAAGGGCTTAGCGATCTCGCATGCCATTATTTAAGCAAGGCTGGAGTCAGTGCTATCCGGAGATTGAGAAAGACAGACAGCAATAGGATTGCTAAGGCTTGTGGAGCAGTAATTGTAAATAGGCCAGAGGAACTTCAAGAATCTGATGTTGGAACGGGAGCTGGGCTATTTGAGGTCAAGAAATTTGGCGATGAGTTTTTTGCATTTATTGTGGACTGCAGAGATCCAAAAGCATGTACTGTTCTTTTAAGAGGTGCGAGTAAGGATCTTTTAAATGAGGTCGCAAGAAACTTGCAGGTATGATTTTGTGCTAGCACATGTTCATCTAAACTATGGACTTGATGTGCCTATGGCTGACTTTTCTCTCATAGGATGCCATGTCAGTAGCACGGAACATATTGAAAAACCCCAAGCTTCTTCCTGGAGGTGGTGCCACAGAGTTAACGGTATCTGCAGCATTGAAACAGAAGAGTTCATCGGTTGAAGGTATTGAAAAGGTAAGCTTTCTTACTTATTAGTTGATACATTATCCTAGGTTGAGCTTCAATGAGTGTGGTTATGTGTGTGTACTTGTGGTCCTTAGTGCAACAATGTGCTTCACATTTGTCTAATTGTGTAACAGTGGCCCTATGAAGCTGCTGCTGTAGCTTTTGAGGCTATCCCACGAACCTTGGCTCAAAATTGTGGGGTGAACGTTATTCGGACAATGACTGCTCTCCAAGGAAAGGTAAAGGCGAAACCTAATCATTTTTTTATTTTATATTGCATTTGCTTCTTAGGGTTCGTTTGATTGGGATATGTTAGATTACCCTGGGAATCATTTATCTAGAAAAATGATCGCGAGGGAAAATAAATTTTACTATATTTGGTCGGTAGAAAAATAACTATTGAAAATAGTATCCGAGAAAGATTACTATGTTTGGTTAAAGATAATGTTACATGGGAATATTGCCAAATTTCCAATAATACCATTCAATAAACAATTCAAGTAATAACATTTTTTTTCTCAGTCCGTTTGTTATCCATTTATGGCCTACTTACATAAACGTTGTCAATATTAACTATTTCAAATATTGAAATATATTTACATGAGTTAATAAATATTTTTAAATTAATTATACATATATTAAAAATATATATTAATTATTATATTAGTATGTTTTGATATATAAATAAATATATTAATTATCAATAATTCCTATATTAGATTTATTGATAATTAATAAATATTTATTAATTATTTATTAATAATTAATATTTATTAATAAATATATCAATATACTAAATATATTATTATTTCTAAATATTATTAATCAATATATGAATATATTTATAATATATTAATATAATTAATAATAATTATATAATATAATTATTACAATATTAATATAATATAAGTGAGGGCATTTTTGTTAAAAAATGATATTTTTAGATTATCTCTACTTGGTAATCCAACATGAAAAAACAAATACGACCCTTCTGGTGGTATTTGTTTTACCTTCTCTCTTAAGAAAATAGATATGCGGCTCGTCGTTTATTTTACTCTCTCTCGTCCACTTTTCGTACCAAACATGGTAATCGAACATGGTATTTATTTTTCCATGCTGGATTACCCCCAACCAAATAGGCCCTTAGTAAAAGTAGTTACAAGTTGTAGATTGGACATAATTAGTCAAACTGTAAAAGACCACACTCAAACAGTGCCACACACAAGATGTCTGAACCACACCATAATGTGCAGGAACTGCACTAAGCTGTGCCAATAGGATCAGCTTTCCAATCTAATCACTAGTCTATCCGTCTGATTCTATCCCATGTGCGGCACACCACACTTCCTGATTTTTTTTTTCATCGAGCAAGACACTACTACAAGCAAAAATCCTATTTAAGATTGGATGCATTGTGACTCCATCGTGCGATGCTCACTCAGTGTACAGAAGTATGTGAGGCCTGCAGGTAAGCGGGCAGGCATAGTTGTAGGTGGTTCTATATCACAAAACCTCAGCAGACTGCTGTTACTTGAATGCATCACCCACTCTCCTGCAAGGAGAGATGCTACTATGGGATGATTATGCTAGTTTTTGATAGGTGGTGCTCCTAATTACTACTTTTATGTTTCTATGCTGCAGCATGCTAACGAGGAAAATGCATGGGTTGGCATTGATGGAAACACAGGTGCCATTGTTGATATGAGAGAGAGAAAGGTACGGGCTTCAAAACTTCCCCTCCGACTCTTCCCCAGCTTTTCACCTCCCTCTCAAACCTATTTTTCTTTTTCAGATATGGGACTCTTACAATGTTAAGGCACAAACATTTAAGACAGCTATTGAGGCTGCTTGCATGCTTCTGAGGATTGATGATATTGTGAGTGGGATAAAGAAAAAGCAGGCTCCTGGAGCTGGCCCAACCCCATCGAGACCAAAGGTAGAGGAAGAAGGAGATGCGGACAATGAGCAGATGCTTCCAGATTAGAATTTTGAAAGGTGTTTGTTTATTTGCTTACTGGAGTGTTTGATTACCTGGGTGTGCATGCTCGTTCTCTTGTCAGCAAGTTTTATCAGGGAATGGACGGACTATTAGGTCAGGTGCCATTTTGTTGACAAATTTTGTTTTCTTAGGTCATTTTTCACTCCTTGAAGACTACCAGGACTAGTTTTATTCTGTCCTTGGTGCACGTTTTGTAATCTGAGAACCGATGACGGTTCATGTATGGTTTGTTCACCGCAGATGGTTTACCACCTCATATATTGTAGACCCAGAAGGAATATGTTAAGATGTTAATGGGTAGCATATCAACATGGTGTTCCTCGTTTTAAGTTTTGACCTGACCTTGCGCAGAATGAAAAATAAAAAATGATTTAAGGACTGCCATCGATTGAGTTTTAATTGATCAAGCGTCTTGGTTTTAGCAGTGCTCTTCTGACCGGATGAAACATTGTGGTTTCTGGCAGGTATGTATCAGCCAGCAATCAAGTTGAAATCATATGGTTTATGGAAGCCTTAGTATATAGCATGATTGTGTTCTGGTCTACGCACCCTGAATTGTGTTCGGACTGCATTTAGGGCTTGCTATTAATCCAGTAAATAGTGTTGTGCTCCATCCAGAGAACATTAGAGAGGTTCGCCAGAAAGCTCATGGATGATACGGGCAAAATTGATGGTAAGGATGCGAAGCTCAAAAGAGGTGGTACCATCTAAGATTGATAGGTAAAAGGTTTCGGTACCATCCTGGGAAGCTCTACGTAAAAATTAAGTTATGGTTGGAAAGGATGAAAATTAACTATAAAATCTCACTGAGATCGTATGCGGCAGTAAACAATGATTCACGTGTCTGGGCTCAGTTTTATGCATTTCCAGCAGCTAGATTGAATTGAGAGTTGGGAAGGATGGGGCGGTGAAAGTATCAGGAAGCCTTTGTGGTTGACTTAATAGTGATTACATATCTGCCACCACCGTATCCACCATCTTTGTCCTGTAAGATTTCAAATGCAGCAATTTCTGTTCATTAATACCAGTAAATCATACATAAGAAAAGCATGAAAAAAGAGTCATAAGAAAAAATAGAAAGAAATCATCTGAAAGATGACTTTAGCTATTTGCAAATATGATTTTTAAACTGGAAGCATTATACATTATATCAATAGCCAATATAAATTGACTCAGCTCCTACATAAAATTCATTATCATCAATCCACATCCAATAGATATTAAATAATAAAATTGGCATCCTCTTATCAGCATGGTAGCAAGAATTAGATGACATGGAGTAGGAGAACAAAGACAAAAAAAAAAAAAAAAAACTTTCCTTAAATCAAGCAGGTGCAGGAAACATAGGAAAAACAAATGGAAAAAAAAAGGGTGCAATTCTGCATATGAATAAGCAAGCCAGTGTTCCAGAGAACAGAGAACAGAGCTTGCTTTAAGATTTTGTTCTTTTCAAAGTCTCGCATCCATCAGCTTCATGAATCTCTAATCCTTCTTCTAGACCATTCAAGAAGAAATACTCGAGTCAAGGATTACTTCGCTCATTAAAGATAGTAATGTGCATTAAAACATTTTTATTCTCCATAAAATTATTTTCAGTGGATGAAGAGAATCTTCAATGAATCCTGTCCTTTTCCAATAACAATATTATGAAGATAAAACAAAATCTTTTACTAAAGTTAATAAACTCTTGCTAGCACCTTGGTCCTAATAATCAAATCAAAATCCACTTATTCTACATCTTGTATAGAAATGATTTATATAAATTATCTCAAAAGAATATATCACCAATGCTTGAGGTGAAAAATGTAATCTTCCCAACAGGGAGCAATTTGAAAAGTATATGTTGTCATCACTTATCACAAATAATTAGCATAAAATTGGCCTTTCCTCCTTTAAAAACATGATTTTTTTAAAAGATTTTCTTGTAATCTCTATATAGAATAGCGATAAACTTATACTTTATCCTAAATTTAACTAAAGGAATCAAAGTATCCATTTTGCTAATAACATTTTCGAGAACATTATGATCAAAGCCAACATAACATATAAATTAGTCAAGAAAATAAATATCAACCTAATCCAATTATATGTACCAATAAGGAAAGTTTGAGTAAAACTATAGACCTCACAATGGGATAAAAAATCGACCACATTGTTCTCCAGTTCAGGGTCGAGTGGTTCTCCTAACAAAACAAATGAGTGAAGAATCCAGTAGCACTTCAGCAAAAAAAAGGAAAAAGAATCCAGTAGCATAGCCAAGGTCGGCTGCACTCAAGAAATCAACCCACATTGGACAATAAAAAAACTCCAGCTATAAATGGAATTTAAATGAGAACATGGATATCAAAAAGGATTTGTTTAGGAAAGAGAGTACCAATGAAATCCGATCTTACTCAGCATCTAGCACGTGAAAGCTCGGTCCAAGTTGCTCGAGTCCTCTTGTGAGAAATTCAACATGCTTATCACGTCATAGCTCTGACCTTCAAAACAAACCCCTAATCTGATTTATTTTAAAATGCCAAGATCAAAATTTTGGCTTGTTAAGAGTTTGATTTACAATTTAGCATATTGAGATAAAAGAAATAATATTATGAAAGAAATAAAAGAACCAATTTGAAGTATGTGTACTCAAACATTTTTAAGTCAAGGATTCACCATTTCACCCTTCAATCTTCATCTAATATTAAAAACCAATACAAAAAAAAAAAGAGAAAAAAATAGGGTTTACTTCTGATTTAGGATGTTATCATCTAGAACGATGCAACCAGCAATCCAGCATAATCTATCTTCTAGTAGATGGAGGATATGTTGTCCTCGTTTTACTCATTTGGGTTAAAGTCTGAACCTCTCTATAACATTCGACTGCCTTGAGTTCAACAAGATTGTTTTGTTGCTATAAGGAGCAGGATTACTAACATAACCGGGCTTTTAAATACTAAAAAACTCAACTTTCTTGGTTGTTTAGAATTTCAAAAAAAAAATTGTCTTCTACTCTCATGGACTTTAGGGTTGGTTAAAGAGACCATAAAAATGATTCCGGTTCCCGAAGGAGATGGCCATGGTAATCGGCCACCACAGAGGCAGTGTTGTTTAGCTTGGCAAAACAACAAACGATTTGAAGGCGCTAAGAAGGAGCAAAAATTATGATTATTACGATGATAAGGAGAACTTGCATGAGCGATTGAGCGTGGGGGGGAGACGCCATTGAGAACGCGGTAGATCTCGGCTACCTTCTCCTCCACCTCGAGCTGCTCCGGCTGCGTGAAGGTGAGCCTCGGTTGCTGGTCGAGATTGATAATGGGAGAAGCAGAAGAAGAGGACCGAGAGAAGGAAGGGGAGGACTCCGTTGCTACGGACTCTAGTGGCAAGCGCGCTTCTTTGCTTTGCTTAGCTTTTCCTTCTGTTTTTCCTTCGCTTTCTTTCTTGCTCGGGACCGCGCGGGTTTATACATGGAACCAAGAAAGGAACCGTCCGCCATCTGGATAAGCGCTTTTCGCCAGTCCAGAAAACCAGAGGTTGAAAAAAGCAGCGACTCGGCCGGTTGGACGGTTGGACCGTGGTCGAACCGTGTGGTTGAACGGTTCAAGCGTTTTTTTTTTTAAAAAAAAAAAAAAAATCGGGTTTGAACGAGATCCGGCCAGGGAGCCTCTAATTCCAATGCCCATGTCAATACCCAAGAAATCTCTCTCTCTCTCTCTCTCTCATGCATGTTCTGAGAAACCTTTGTGCTAGCTAAACCATAAACCATACATGCTGACTTCAAAATTGGATAAATTAAACTACGTTCTAAATGACATGGCAATCTTGGATTTATGAATTTGCTAAGTTTCTAGAACACATGGAGAACCGCCAGCTTCATGTTTGCTTCGTTCCTTCAAATCATGAGTATTCTTGATTGTATCATGGTGGTGTTTGGATCTCTATTGCCCATGAACTTGCATCTGCATAACCATAACTAGGTATGCTTAGACAAACTTTTAGATTAGGACGGAAGGCGAGATTGTATGTATGATCAAGGAAAATTTACTGGCAGGAGGTGATCAAGTCAGCAATGCATGAGGCAGCGCGTACAGGTTTGGCAATACCAGCTAGCTGCAAATACTCTACTGGTATCAAAAGTTCTTAATGCTAGTTGAGTCCCTGGTTATCCACTAGTTGAATGACCCGCAACAATAATAGTCAAGGCTTTGCCAAATTGACCATGCCGCCATGAGTAGGACTTTCAACATAATTGACATATTCAACATATACTTGTAACGGTTTAGAAGATGATTACTGTATCTCAAACACATGCTATCTATTGAATTTTGATTGTCTTCATTCTTTAACTTTGTCATGGGGCATTTCTAGATCTCTAATTTGCTTGCAGTAAATTTTGAACTTGTGAAAGCCTTTATCTTCATTATCTCTATATGATCATGCTTATGTGTTTTTGTTCTTGTAACTTCTACTCATAGTCGCACGTAAGATGAATGAATTGAAATCCTATCATGCTCCAGTATGTGTAACATATTGCACACAATGAAATATAGGTGGATATCTTACCAACATTCATGAATTAAGCTGAGATTAACATGAATGAATTAGACTACAAACAAATACAAGTTGACAAAAAATAACAAAAGTAAAACTGATACGTAAATGGCCTGATTAATTCGATTAAGTATTAGCTGAGCCAAATTGACTGAAATCAATAAACTATCAAGGCTCATTATGAACCTCAAACGCAATTGACCATCAGTTAATGGTGAACATGGGTTTCTTTAGTTTAAATGGGTAAAATTGTAAATAAACCCAAGACCAACCTTAATTGAACTTGAATAACCTAAAAAGTGTTAGGTTTAAACATTAGTCAACACTTCGAATCAAATCCAAATTCTACAATTCATGAATCAATTGACACAGGAAAATTCCTTATAATCCTTCCATCCATCTTGAAGGTCATCTATCAAAATTAGCAACTTGTTTTTCAAATCATAAAGAGCTAAATTACCTAAATATTAATAAGTTGAGTAAACAGAACTCAAAACGCTATTATTACCAGAAGACACTCTCTCACACTTATTTAACATTAGACTCGGAAGCATAAATTAATATATCCTGGATCATCTTGGTCATTTAATATTATCATCCCTGCAGCTTGTAAGTTTGTTCTTTGTATATCATTTATATATTCATCAAGGCGAACCATTATTCTGTGTATGTCAACTCTTTATAAGTTCACTAGGACTCCTTAATGGAGCTACGCTGTTTGAGTTGTTGCTACCCCCTTCCTTCGTCCTCCTCACGAATTTTGACATGCCCTTTATCGTTTTATATGGCCCTCGCGGGCTACCTGAGGATGTTCTTGTATGGTGCTTGAATCCATGAAGCATACTCTATATAATATGAGACAAGGCTTGCTGGTTAGCGTGAATTTTAAGGTACGTACCATTACTTTATGAGTAGAGGTGATAAGTCATAGTCATGTCAAATTGCTTTGAGGTAACATGGGCTGTCATTCTCCTATGCAACATCAATACTTGATCAAGTCTTGGCCACCTCAACTTCTGCGAAGATACGGATAAAAACTAGAAGCTGCATCCACGCTTCTTCCAGCAGCAGACCATAATTATCTCTATCGAACTGTTCTTACTTTACCCATAGTTATGCTGGTTTCTTGCGATCAAGTACTCCATTATCTGCTATTACTTCAAATATCCATTTGTGTACTCATTATTCGACAATTTAGCAATCATGACCACCAGAGTGATTTCTCTCCACTCCAGTCTTCAACTAAAGTCCGGAAAAAAGCATGGGGAGCCTCTGTACTCTTGTCCTTTGTGGTGAGCCTAGTATATGACCCACCTTGCATTCAAATACCCTTCAAGAAAGCAAGTTTCGACATCTAAGGAATGTCTTTCTTTCCCATCAGGCATGGCATCTTGAAAGAACTTCCTTATCTCTTTCTTTACCCTCTTGACTCCTCACAAAGATCAGCTTTATATGAGCCAAAGGGAAGGAGCTAATATGCTCTTCAACTAATACCAACCAGTGCAGTTAAATACTTGAATGAGTGATGAACTTGCGTGCTACCTATGGGTATATCTTTCAATGTCCGAGTTAGCACATGTTCTCCCAATAATTAGAGAGAGAGAGAGAGAGAGATGATACCCCATGTACATTCCATACTTATCCTGCCTTCCACTCTGGCCTTTTTTTTTTCCTTTGCATGCTTCTCGCTCTATGTTCTCCGATGAAATTATTAGGATGACGATGACCTTTTCGGGCATTAGAGACTGTTTCCTTTTTAACGTTCATAATGATCACCTGTTAGCGTGGGTCGGTACGCATGCTGTCACAGTGTGTCCACCGAGCCATGAGGAGTACTCGATGTTTCACCAACTGTTCCAAGACAACGCATGCAGCATGTGGAATTGGTCCTACTGCCCTATTCTCTTAATGCATGACACTTAATATTGTAGAATATCAGCCTTTTTTGCGTCAAAGCAGGTAAATATTCTTGTCTGAACGTAGCAGCTGGGTAAAGTTTCGCAATCCAATTCCTAAATAAGTTGCTAAAAGAATGCAAGATACTCATAACTTACCCATGGTTGGTTAATGTCAGGATAGTTTGAGAATCTTAAGATTGCCCACATCGCTGCAGGAATTATCCCACATGCTTTAACTTTCAATCGGGCATGTTTGGATAAAGCTCTTGCATGGGGATAAAGGGTTAGTATGTCATGACTTTTGCCTAGTGTATAGATCCATGACTACGTTTTATTCGCTTGCTGGAATCCAAGACATAAAAGAAAGGTATGGAAAGCAAAAGAAACAGAGAAAAAAGTGCTTAGTTCAAAGACAAAGTGCTAAAGCTGAGTTAAAGATAGCTGGTTTAAATATGATGAATGAGACTAGACTAGCAAAGCCTGTGATATTGTCAGCAAGAGTTTATATACATCAAAAGAGCCTATAATCAATCAAGAACATGCATGCTATTCCCATGCATGAATGTTTTGAAAAAACATCAATGACGAGGCAAAACTACTTTTGCTTTGAGGTCGGCAGCGATGGTGGAGGCTTTCATTACATTAGAATGGACGGGGATCATATCCCAGGGGAGCCATTCGGTTGCATTTCCATTTTTGCGTGTGTGTGTGTGTGTGAAAAAAACAGATGCAAAGTAAGTTCTTTCCGATAGACTCGGATTTGAATGAAATATTGGAATGAGGAGTTAGTTTGATCTCCCCAGTCTCTGTGTTCAGATTCAGAGAAGGAGGGAGCCAGCTATATGCACCTGGATTGCCTGAAAAGGTGGGAGCACCTGGTCTGTCTGAAAGGCCTGTCATGAATTCGGTGCCCACCAAACTATTTTCTTTTTCGTATCCACCTTTGTACTGTCCAATTCAGTGCTCGCCCTTCAAACCAGGAGTTTATAGGTCTCCCTTCCTACAGATACTATTCGCAACATCATTTGTGGGCCTCTCTTTGAAAGTTGCATTCAATATTGCGGTGCTTTCCTAGCAATATCTAATTCATCCACCCAACTGACCCCTAAACTCGCCCGTCGGGGTGGCTACCAGGTCAGGTCACTTTTTAAGTTGCATTTAAGCCCTAAGTGGGTCTTATTTGCTTGAAATACTACACTAGACCCATTCCAACGAAGTTCTTGGCATCAGGTACCAACTTGGTTTAATTTGGGCCGAGCATGGCTTGGAGCTAATCGCATGCAATGGTGCACGATTAGTTGTTTCAATTGCTAGACTTAGACCCCTGCTAAATTAACACTATTCCTCCACGGACCACCAGCCCCCTGTTTCGAGGACAAGGCGTGTCCCCATCCTCAAGATGTTTTCTCATCTCTCATATCATCATGGACCCATACTTTGTCATTAGATTCAGATAATGATCTTTGGGATGGGCTCACCTTCACCTTAATTAAAATCCTTTCCCAGAACAATGACATTCTACCAACCACTGAGCCAGCTCTCAGCGGACAACAACATTTACTCACTGAACAATGTGAGAGATCCACGAGAAAATGGTAAAGTGACTTCAAACAGGTTGACAGATCCATGAAAGGACGTAAAGTCATAACCTCGCATGACGGGCCATTAATTCCATAAGCTGAAAGTTTCGTTAGAAGAGTGGAGAGCCATGCATGATGGCGATCTTGGAATTTGCATGTTGTCATAATAGCATTTCCAACGTAAAATTTTTGACTAGGAATCAAATGTGTGACCAAACACTAGGCCAAAATTCTTCAATTGAGAGAGAAAAGAAAAGAAAGTACTTCATATTACAATTCAATTCTGCGTGCAGAGAGATCTCCACCGCCGGCAATCCCCGTCCCCTGTCTCCTTCCAACTCAATTAAAAGTCACGATCGTTGATAAAAATAATTCTGAATTCTTACCAAAAGAAAAACTTCTCTCCTGCCCTTTCACCCTAAATTATGCAAGCTCGAAGCCCTCAACTTAATTATACGTGCAAGTAATAAATCCGACAACCTTTGCATGACACAACATGCGAAAGATATGATCTCACTAAACAAACCACAGCCTTCAAGACCGGGACACATGTTTAGTGAGACGTGACTAAATGTCGTTTAATGCTTCACCTAAGCGTTGAAATATTACTGTATCATAAATAGATTAAGGTCTTACAAGACTCCTGTCCGGTATTAGAGCACGTCAAGGATAATAACGAATAAAAAGTCACAAACCTTTTCATAACCAACGGCTAAGAAACTACTATTTTGGGCGGGATTTACATTTAAAACCAACAGCGCCCCAATTTCCAACTCACTCCGCTCGACTCAACATCCAAAGAATCGAAGTCCCCCTTATTCTCTTTCGCTACCTAATCAGGGACCCACCCGGACAGCGTGGGATCAATCAGCGACCGTCCATGTCATGTCCCCCTTGAAGATCCAGTGGCACACCTCTATCTTCCCTGGCCCGGGGCCCAGTGCCACAAACGCCCCATGTGCAGGACTCCAATCAGACGTGTCCACGTGACAGATGGCAACGCCGTGATTGATCTTCTCCTTGGTTTTGACGGTCAGGATCTCCGCCTGGTATACCCTCACCTTCGGCACCGAGTGGCAGTAGTACACCAGATACGGGAACAGGCTCTGGTGGCACGACACCGATTTGGTAACGCTGCCGCCGTTCACCCCCTTCACCTCTCCTATGAGAATGCTTCCTTTGGACCCATGGGTGTTCTCGGTGCTCCGCACCACAACGTTGTTCCCGAGAACGCTCACCGCGAAGTCGATCACGTCCTCCGCCGACGTCGCGCACCGCTTCGTCTCGCCGCGGCTCGGCGGCCGCTCGCACTCCGCCACCGTGTCCGCCGCCGCCTTCCCCAGCGCCGTGTCCGCCGGCATATTGAACACCCGTTGGACCTCGGCGGCGGAGAACGGGATTCGCCCGGCGATCGACCGAGGGAGGAACGACCTCGCCGGCATCCTGTCACTGATGTCCGGCATCGGCATCACCGTACCCTTTTTGAGTTCGCTTTCACGGAAGAACTTCCCCGGCTCCACCACCCACCGGCTCGTCGGCCTCCGCCGAGCCTTCAACGCCGCTGCGGCGGAGGATGGGAACGTGGAGGAGTTGTGGTAGCCGTTGAGGCCGATGATCCCGGTCTTGGCGTAGGCCTTGAAGGTGGTGTTATCGCCGTAGTAGGATCCGAACGTGATCGTGAAGTTGATGGACCCCTGGCCGTAGCCTTTGAAGGAGTCGGTGCCTTGGTTGAAGGAGTTGCCGTAGTTCTTAAAATCGGCGGCGCCGGCGTTGTCCTCTTTGGCGTAGGAGGTGAAGCTGTCGTCGCCGACATTGGCTTGGTCGCGGTAGTTGGAGAATTTCTCCGATGCAGCGTTGCCGGCGCCGCCGTACGACCGGAAATTGTTCTCCGGCACGTTGCCATTTTGGCCGTAGTTGGTGAAGGTATCGTTGGCGCCATTGCCGTCCTCGCCGTAGTTGTTGAAATCGGAATTCATGACATTGGAGTTGCTGCCGTAGCTGGTGAAGGAGAGGGGGATGCCGTTGCCGTGCTTGCCGTAGCCGGCGAAGGACTGGCCGCCGGAGTTCGTGTCGTCGGAGTAGCTAGAGAACTTCTGGACGCGGCCGTTGGCGTCGGCCTCGTAGTTGGTGAACTTTAAGTCAGGGACATTGCCTTCGTGGGCGTAGGAGGAGAAGTCGCCTGCGCCACCAGTGGCGGCGGTGGCGTAGCTGGTGAAATTCGCGGTGTCGATGTTTCCGTCGGGCTGGTAGAGGGCGAAGGAGTCGTCGTGGCCGACGGAGTCGCGGCTGTAGCGGCGGAAGGTGTCGATGGGGGAGTTCTCGGAGGCCGAATAGTTCTTGAAGGAGTCGGCGCCGCCGGCGCGGTCGGCGCCGTAGTTGGAGAAGTTGGAGTTGGAGTAACCGGCGAAGGCGGAATCGGAGGGGTGGGAAGCGTTGGACGAGGAGAGGGAGGGGGAGCAGAGGAGGCGGGCGGCGGCGCAGAGGTCAGGGAGGCGGGGGGAGAGAGCGGCTCCGCCGCCGGAGGCGGCGAGGGAGGAGAAGGAGGCGGTGTCAAGGGCGGAGAGGGGGGAGAGTTTGGAAACGAGGAAGGCCGGGAGGGGGCGACCGTTGGGGACTTTGCGGTTCCAGTACCGGATGAGCGCGGCTTTGGCGGTGAACGGATTCGGGGTGGCGGTTTTGGCGGACGTGGAGTTGTCTGCCGTCGCCACGAGGGAGAATGGAAGGAGGAAGAGGACGAGGAAGAGGAAGAGGAAGCGGGGAGGAGTGGCCATTGGAGAGTGAAGGATGGAATGCGTTCGGTGAGCGCTATCGGTGGTGTGTTGCGAAATGAGTAGAGGCGGGGAGACTTAATAGATTCGCGGAATAGAGCGGCCTCTTTGATCCTTGTGCTTTGGTGCGTTTTAGTCCGTTTAATCTCGGTTTATATATATTATTAAGACTTTTCAGTTATGATTATGATGTTTGGTTGTGATTTGGAGTAATTTGTTTAGAATATGATTATGTTAATATAGTATTAGTGAGTCTATGTTTTTTTTTTGGTTTTTTGTGTGAATATTTTTCTAAATTTTCAAAGTTCATGAATATTCTTCTAAAATTAATATTTATAACCATATTCTTATATCCGGGCATAATGGATCGTGGACACCGTTAGAATTATGAAATTACCTTTTGATCGCTGGGCCTCCCCTTCTGCTTCCTATTGCTGTTTCCGCTATCTCCTACCAACATCCTTTCACTTTGTTAGAAAATGAAAAACTTTTGTTCCCCTTCAACGTCATGATGGTTTTGCTGTGTCCCAATTCAACACGAACACCAAATAACATGATATAAGGGGAAGTGTTTTCTGATATCACCTGCAACACCTTTTTTATTGCAAACTTTGAGGGCATGGGCCTTGCATGACGCTGAAGATGCGTGGCGTCAAGCATTTTCCTAAACAACAGACGGGCTTCTTCCCCATAACTATTCTGAATATAGCATGGCGATCTAGTTGTTCAAGAGAACATATCCTTATTCCTCATCAGCCCACACACTCTGTGGGCTTTAGAGATACGATAGTAATTTCATAATTTTAATTAATTTTTACTTAAATAAATATGATTTTGGCTAACAATATCCGTAGAATCATTATGTTAAGGGCATTTATGCAAGAATACTGTTTTATGAGTGTATGAATGTAAATATTAATTTTAGGAAGGTATTAACACAAATTTGAATATTTAAGAGGATATTCATATATAAAAAAAAGGTACAAAGCCGGTCAATGTTTCAAGGGAGGGTAATTATTAACAAAATGGATTTTAAGGGTTGTTACCAAAACAAAAAATAGATTTTAAGGGTAGAGGATAATTTTCTAGCATGGATGTTTGCTCATTTTAAGGTGGAACTGTCCAAATAGGTCCACATGTCTTCCTCATGGATCTCTATTGCTCTTTTTACATGGTGGTCTGTGAGCTGAGTAGGCAGTGCTGACGAGTGGAGATGGAATCCGCTGCTCGCTGCTATTTAGCAGATGCTTTACTTCGCTATCCCTAAGGAGCCATAATCGAAACCCACTTATAAGAAAATATACATGCGAACGATGATGTCCTTTTTATTGTCGAGGAATGTTTGGAAGATCTTTAAGATGGCGTTTGATAACCTAAATGTGATTAGCATAGTGATCTTAGATCACTGGTGATCCTTATTTTGGGGTAATCTGATTCTCGATGATCCAAGATCACCGTATTTAGTATGCTATTTTTCAGTGATTAAAGATTCTTGAGTATTTATGTGTTAACTTTTTAGTATTTCATGAAAATCCAAAATCACTGACTATATAATACCAAAACTATCCATAATATATTTTACAAAAATATATTTATTCATCATATAAAATATATTATAATAAATTATTAAATAGTTATTAATATGTTCCATAAAAATATATTTATTAATCCTATAAATTATTAATTGTATAAAATTACATTAGTTATTATCATATAATTAATATTTTTATTTTATAATAATATGCTATTATTTTAATACTAATATTTATTTTATTTAAGAAAATAAGAAAAATATAAGTAATATATTAAATAATTTCATAATATAAATATGTATAATAATTATATGCAGTATAATAATATGTCATTATATAATAATTATTATAAAATTATATAAAGTACAATAATATTTTTCTATTATAATTTAAAATTATAATCGAATAATATGACAACATTATAATAATATATCATATATATATATATAATATATATGATATCAATATAATATAATGTAGATATAATATATTAGTATATTGATATACTATTTTTTTTATTGGATTGAGGGGCATTTTTGCTCCTAAATTTCATCCCAAAATCACCACCGTAGGATTATCATGGATACTCGACTTTAAAGATGGATTTTCTATCACTAGGTTAAGCGGTAATTTGAAGAGTAGAAGTAATTTGGAATCACTATCATGTATCATCACTATGATGTAACTAAAAATGATGGTTTCATCGCTTGCATCTATATTATTTTTGTATATTATTTTTTATCTTAAGATGATTATCTCATACCAAATGCCCCCTAAAGCCCTAATAGTGGATAATAGGGAGCCTAAAGGGGTCCTGTTCGTATAGAATTTTATATACGGACGGGTGAATATTTTGACGGCTTATTTGCGGGTTGCTCTACGAGCGTTGATGCTCGCCCATTGGACAGTCTACTTTACCGTGGACGACGTTGCCTGATACGGTGTGCTTGATTCACCGTGCGGCTTCGACCGCCACACAGCCATATCCTCCAATAAGAAGTAACAACCAAAACAAACAGTTGAATCATTATTTACCTCTACCTCCATATGACTGTTGAAGCTCCGAAGTGTGGAGGGGTAACTTTTTCCAACGGGAAGAGAGGGGAGTTATTACTTGCTCCATTTAATATGAAATGGCATTCTTCCTAGGTAAGCCAGCAGATATTGGATATAAATGCATTAAAGACACATTTGACCAGAAAGAGTTGGACTCTAAAATAAAAATAAAAATGAATAACTTTCATTTCAATTCATTCCTGGCACCAGCTAAATATATTCTGAATTTATTGCTTGCAACCCTTTGTTTCCTTTCATGCCCATCATTCTATCATGAGAGGTTCTGTGAAGTGACTTTTAAAGTATTGATAGAAAGCCCTCAAATCATCAATTGGTTCCACTATTCACCATGAGACCGGAATCATACACCAGCCACATTTATTTCCTCCAGGGACATGGCAGGGCAACGGCAGAGAACAAAGAAACCATGCAAAACGCGTAGCTCCCAAACCAAGTAACAACGGGTCAATGCAAGAAAGCCGACTGCTAGGCACGGATAGTAACTATTCAGGTATGGATGGGATAGGCTATCATCTGTATGCTAGGTACCGATGGTAACTATTCAGATATGGATGGAATAGGCTATTATCTGTATTAGTTCCATACTTCAAGGAATACACGACGGAAATGGATGGGATAAATAAAGTTAAATAAAATTTATTGGAGAAATCAGATCGGATAAAATTATAAATATATATATATATATAAATTAATTTTTTTAGTTTTGAAAAAAATATAAAATTATATATATTTGAATCGAATTCAGGATGCATTTTATCATCCCTTGTGGCTAAAATTCTTACCATTCAATCAGATTGAGTTGGATATTTGATGAGATGGAGTTAATCTTTTTCGGAAAAAAAATTTTTATATCTTGCAGAACTTTTTATTATTTTGGCGACCCCACTCTTCTTTCCGTTTCCATTGGAGGCTTTGGAGCTTGGTCCAGAGTCCCTCCTAGAAGTAGCCTTTTAGCCTGCGGAACTTTTTAACGTCAGGGGCGCTTCCAAAAGTTTGACACCAAAATGATAAAAGGTAGTTGGACGCAAGGAGAATCCTTGCTGAAATCATGAAGTTTTTTCGTACGAGGCTTCAGCCTAGCTATGCCTATAACCTAGGACGTGGTTGAGCAGCAAAAATTTTTATTTATCGATGATGCTGAACCATGGTTCAAGCTGAAATTTTAATAACATTCTACTACTAAAGTTGAAGTACAAAAATTAGTTTTGAAACAACGGAGGCTATGTTAGAATGGTCGATGCAAATCCTAACTAGGGTTGGTATATTACATATAATATTGAAAACGCCAAGAGTTTCCATAAGTAATTTAATGTATTATATAATCACTTGCTCTATTTAATTAGCATCAGAGTGATCTTTAAAATTAGGTGGTTGTGACATATATACCTCTTTTATGGAAGTGTCATGCAGGAAAGAGTTCTTTACATCTAGTTATTTAATTGGCCAATGGAAAGAGGCAGCCAAAGATAAAATAATGCATATTGCTGAAGAGAAGAGGTTTAAATCGATTACATATACCACAGCAAATAATTTTTTGAATCGAGTTCTGCACAAATGTGATTGGTAATGTTTGCCATGGAAAAAGACGAGAGAAATGTAGAGGAATCTGAAGCCATGCTTTATGATGAAGAAGTGAATGGGTTCGCGATGGATTGAAGAGAGGAAGGAATGGAATATATCGAAGAAGATGAAAAGATAGCAGAAAAATTAAGGATGGGATGAAGAAGAATCAAATAAAAAGATAGCGACCTCTCTGGGTAACGGGAAGCACATATATGACGCTCACAAAGTTTACTACGATCTAATAATAATGAAAAACCTAGCCGCAAAGATAGTGACCCTACCTTTAATGGCCATAAAAGCTTATATGGCATTGTCAGAGTCTCAAAAGTTAATTAATTAATTCACTTCTTTTTGTTGATTTTTGGAGTTTGTTATTTGTTATGTCCAGATAAAATCACGTTATTATTTTGCTGTTATTGGCTTATTGCTGTCATCTGTTGTTATATAGGCGAAATATGGCTGTGATGATACAGTCTTGGATATGTTAGTCACGTCGATCCACTAACATTAGCAAACACATGCAATGGTCTTGGATAACTAGTAACAATACTATAACAATGGTGCATGGAAAAAGGAAAGAGAAGAGAATAAGGAGAAACCAGAACTGAATATCTATATAAGAATTAGTATCATAATGACCATGAATTACATCAGAAAGAACAAGTCTCTATAATATGTAAGATCGAAGTCAGAAACAAATAGATGCAGCATGCGTGCGTGCGTGCGAGAGAGAGAGAGTGCGTGCGTGCGAGAGAGAGAGAGAGAGAGAGACTGCAGCATGTTTCACAAAATAGATATATGCTGCATGTACAAAAGGAAACTCGAGACTGTTATTGCCTGCTAACTGATCCAAAATCAGATTTTGGTTCTAGAAAATGAGTTTGATAATTTATTTGGTTGGATTTTGGTTTGGAATTTAAACGCAAAATAGGTTCGAATTTAGGCTGATCCATATTTGAAATTCCAAAAACTCAACTTAATTATATCCGTGTATGAATGTGTGTGCGCGTGCATGCATGTTTGTGTGTGTGTGTGAGAGAGAGATGATCAAAGGTAACAAAAATACTGAAAAGTGAAACCATCAAAACCATCTATCCTCGTAGCTGTCTATACGGTTCGTATATATAATGTTAATGATGCTTAATAATGAGGTAATAAATCTCGATACAACAAGTAACTTTAGAAAACATAGTACAAAGGATATGAATATACTGCAGTTATAGGAAGGCCTCAAGACCTCCTGGGCCCATTCATACCATTTGCAAAAAAGATAAAGCTATGGTGGTGGTAGATGGGCCTCATGTTACTCGAGGAAGCACCAAAATAACATTGCTTTGAGTGTACCACCTAATTTGAGTGCAAATAATCTTGGATAGTTGAACCAAGCAAGATTACTTCCCTAAATTAACCTTACTCGAAAACTCTTATAGCAACTATTTAGGTACATGAAGCTCTCCCCCCAGCTACTTTGTTGAGTTTGTTAACTAATGTCGTAATTTTTTCCAGCATCCGCCATGGAGTTACTGTGGACAATGGTAACCATTGGAGAAAGACAAAATGCCAACTTGTTTAATAGCCCACACCTAAACAAAGTTTGTCCTCTCCGATGACAAGAGAACAACATATAAACATATATATAGATAAACAACGCTGCAACCAGAACAGCTCTACTCCTCTTGGCGTTGCATTCAGTGGAAGACGTACAGGAGCAGTTAGAAGTCACAAGTCAGAACTCATGAAAACGGAAGGCTGTTTGAATTTTTTTTTTTTCCTTTGCTTTTTTTTTTTTTTTTGGGTACATAGAGGGCTTACACTAATTTCATATGAGCACCACCATGAGAGTCCAAAAATGCATGACAAGTTTAGAGAATCTCATCAAACTGGGGAGCAGTAAAAAAAACGATCCAATTCAGAAACCTTTCATTTGAAGGCACCGGAGAAAGACCCGCCGGAATGAATTCAAAAAGAATGTTTGGAGGAGTTCCTTCCATTGCCTTGCCGTCTTGGTGCATGTGAGCGTACGTTTATTTTTCCTTTTCTTATTATTATTTTTTTCTGTTCTCATTTGGGGACCTTCTTGGTCCGCGGATAATAAATGATTTGACCTCTTCGTTTGTGCCTTTTCTTCATTTTATTTAGTTATTTTGTAATGAGGGACGACCGCGATCCGAATTTTATATGTTTAATTAATTGAATATTTTCTTCTTTTTTTATAGCCCAACTCTCCCCACTCTATACTAACTAGGTTTCACATGCAAGACGTTGACGTGCCATTTTATGGGTCGGAATGGCAACAAAATGCACCATTAAAATGTAGGTTCATAGAGTGGGGTTCTATCTATTTTGGATCCATAAATTTGATCGGAACTTTGGCCCACTTGGAATCTTTGTTATGACCTTCGATAACTCCATTTCTTCTATAACCTTTTTCTCTTCTTTTTTTTTTTTCAGAAAAAGTAGAAGGGACCAATTCGCACCTTATATCCTATACTCATAACATCACTCGGGAGACAATACCAAAAGGAATCGGGGACGATACCAACAGGAATCGAACCCATCCATCTCTCATATTCAGCAGATTCCCACAAGGATTCCGTGTGATAAAAAAACTACTTGCAAGGATCACCCATTACAAGCTCACGCCATGTATCTGATCCTCTGTCTCAACGGCTACTAAACTAGTTATTTCTTTTCTCTATTTTGCTTTAACCTCAAGCCTTAAGAAAGGTATTTGGATGCAGCTAGCATTGTGTAGATGATCAAGCCGTGAGCAATGCAACGGGCGTGATTTTAATGAAAGAGGACAGGCTTTGCCTAACCCATTCCCATAACCGATATGATGGCTTTATTTTTTAGCAAAAGAGGTGATGCCTTTATGAATTCAACAAATAGTTCTAGCAATCTCTCTCTCTCCCTCTCTCTGATTCCAAACCTAACCGAAATCCATGGCTTAAGGTGTTTGATTTATGCAATGGTTTTAAAAAATAATCCATGTTATGTTTATAAAACTAGGTTACTTGAGGATTCTAGTTCTCTGTGTCATAGAAAAGCCCATACTTGTGACGGCCCAAATCCAAAGCCCACCTCAAAAAGGGCCGAAGTGATATGGAAAACAAAAACACAACTAATTATGTGCCTAAGTGCATATCGTATCTACGATGAAATTGAGTTTCTTCTTCTCCTCCTTCTTCTCCATCTTCTTCTTCTTCTTCAGTAGGATAAAAAATTTGTTTCGATCAAGCTTGGACATTGTTGTCGGAATAGTTGGCCTACGAGGACCAAGATGCATAATTCATGAATTTTGTTTAAGCAGTAGGATACAACTTTGTTTCTGTCGATGGTTGGACAATCTTGTCTGAATATTTGATTTGGATGGGCCAAGATGCATCACCACATGGCAGCTGTACTAGTTGTGACCTATGAACACTAAAGCTATTACCTTATGGTATATATAAGACTTATGCAAATGCAACAATACTACGATTTTGTTGACATTTAGTTCAATAGTCTCTCTTTTGATGGAGAGACAATTAAACGATTGCTAGAAGTTTGGTGTCCAAGAGAGGAGATATAAGGAGATTCATGCATAAAAAGGAGGTGGCCCCTGTTGGTAGGAGAAGGAGCTAGTCTAGGGCTTGAATAAAAAATTACTAACACACCTCCCTCGTATCGGATTTGTATTAGGATCGGTGAAAATATCAATGGGTCTCATTTTCTTCAAAAAAAAAGAGTAAAATGAGAAAAAAAGCTAAGGAGAGCACAACTAGTCGACAATCTCGGTTCTAGGAAGTTGAACATGAGTTTGGTTTTAAAACCTAGTCAGCATTAATGTTTATTTTAATGGGAGGCGTTGAAATGTTTCTTATTTTATCAGATGAACCTATTTGTTTCTCTAAAATATTATTTGGGAGAGATCTCAAGTTTACACATTCTCATCATCGGTTAATATTATCCAGCTATACATCCAAAAAGGAGGGTGAATTAGATTTTTCAAAAACTTTTTAATAATACAGTGGAATAAAAAACTTAACAGATGATTATTAATTCCAACAGAAGAGTAATAAGTAGATATGCAAAAAGTGAATATATGCAACACAAGCAATATAAATACACAAGATTTATAGTGGTTCAGCGCCAACTTTGCACTTACGTCTACTCCCCAAGACTTTTTTTCTTGAAAATTTTACTATATCTATCCTATATTACAACCCGATTGTTTTATACAGGATCACAATCAATCTAGTTGATTTTTTTTTTCCAGAGAATCAACTAAAACCTATACCGATCGTTCTACTTAGGCTCACAATCAACCCAGTCAATTTTTTCAGGGCAATCAACGGCAACCCAGCTGTTTCACGGATACAGCTAAATCTTACAAGCCTACTGATTTTCACGGTGTCAACTACACCAAAATCCCACACGAGATTTTCTAATATTTACTAAACAATGATGGAAAAATACATACACAATAACCTCTACAAAGGTTGGATTGATACTGTTGAAGCTCAAGTTTGATTGCTCTGAAAATTGAGATCTGAGTGAGCAGAGTTCAGCTTTTTTTGTTTTCCTTTCTTGTTTGTTCTTGATCTTGTGATGGAATTCAATGATTGGTAGTTGAAGCTCTCTCTATGGATATTTGGAAGCTCACTCTAATGTTTGAGGAGGCTTTAAATGATCACTTCTTAGATTGATCTTCAAGTTGAAGCTTAAAAAGTAGTGTTCACTTATATTTCTTTTCCTTTACCTTATCCACTCAATATTCTTAATCCATCTTCTTCTCCAATTCAATTGGTAAGCATTATAGCTTAAAAAGTTCTTGGAGAGCCGTTTTTAGCTGTTGGAGAGAAGAAAATAGCAATTGGAAGCTGTTGTGTATTTTTTATGCTCGCAAAAAACTAGCCATTAAAGCTGTCACGCGTAGAGAAGCTAGCTCCTGAAGTGCTGAGGCCGGCTCGTGAAATCCTGGGGTCGGCTCTTGACGTCTTGAGCTTGACTCTTAAAGTGTCTGAAAATGGTTGTCTGATGTTTTTGACTAGTGGCTTTCTGGGGTCGACTCTTGGGGTTTTGGAGTCGACTCGTCCACTACAAAAGCTTTCGAAACACTTCAAATACTTCTCCAAGTTTGAGATTTATTTTTTTAAGCTTTTTCATGTTTCTCTGACCTTTCAAACTCACTGAACTGCCTATAAAATAAATTGACTACTTCACAAAATCATTAGTATCATACTCAAATATTTTGTACTCATCAAAATCAATCTATTGGGTCAAAAGTTAATATTGCATGGTACATTAGTATATATTCTCGGTGCACCTCAGAAGAGCCAACTTGCTTCCAATCAACCCGATAGGGAGCTAAGCATACCCGACTTGATCACATATAGACTTGGGCACTGGGCCGGGCCGCCCATGGCCCAGCACGGCCCGGCACGAAGCGGGTCGTGCCTGGCACGGCCCGCTTGCTACAGTACCGGGCCGTGCCAGGCACGGCCCATTCAAGGGGGCCGTGCTGGGTCACGGTTTTCTGGCCCGCGGGCCGAGCCCGGCATGGCCCATTAGGGCCTGGGCTGGCACGGCCCGCTTCTTGGCCCGCGGGCCAAGCACGGCACGGCCCGCGGGCCAGCCCGGCACGGCCCATAAGGGCCTGGGCCGGGCACGGCCCGCGAGCCAGGCCCGGTTCAGGCCCTTATGGGCCTGAACCGGGCCCGGGCCGTGCCTGTCTCCATTAAAATACCCAAAATACCCCTCAATTTAGCCCAAAATACCCCTCAATTTAGCTGTTTTTGGACTGTTGGGAGGGGCATTTTTTGGAAAAATCCCAAAAATAGCCGTTGGAAACGGCTATTTTCTCCCCCCCTCTCCAGACGGGCCGTGCCAGGCACGGCCGTTTGCGCCCGAGACGGGCCGTGCCAGGCACGGCCCGTCTCGTACCGTGCCGGGCCCGGCCCGCCAATCGACGGGCCTGGGGCCGGGCCGGGCTTCGGTTTTCTGCTGAGCGGGCCGGGCCAGGCACGGCCCGTTTAGACCCCTGGCCCGGATCTAATCACATATAACTTAACCGTCAGAACTAACAAATACAAGTTTTAAAAATTAAGAAAACTTTAGACATAGCTCTTACATTTACCTAGTGAAAAGTATAGAGAAGCCCAAGTCCAACCGGCCTAGGAGGTTGGAGCCCAGCTACGAAGTTTTTGCTCGTGCCCTAGGGCCTGTCTTCAAAAGTCCTGTATACTGCTCTCTAGGGATACCTCAAACTAAACTGTTCTTGCGGTATTAATCCCATCATATCATTGCCAAGGAGTCGTCTCCATCGAGCGGGTTATTTTGGATAATTTGCTCCCCCACGGACTAGCGTAACGGGGCTCAAGGGCAAGGGTTTCCGAAGGGAGTACTCGAAGGTGAGGGCGAAACAATGGCCCGCCATGGGCGGTGCACGAAGAACTCTTCTGACCTTCCGCTCTTCTTCTCCGGGGCCTCTTCACCGGTTTCAATAGGTCACCCTCTTCTTCTCCGGCTTCGGCCTTTGCTCGCTTCTCTCGCCGCAGGCTTCCCTTAGCGATTGCCAGGTATTCCCCGCATCTTCCCCGGCTTTTTTTTTTTTGTCTTTATTCTTTTCCTTCTTCTTCCTATTGGTTTCTTTCCTTTTTGCGGTTTAAAATGTTGTTTTTTCCACGAGAAATCTGTAAAAGGTTATTTTTTTTATTTGTATCTATGCTTCTTTTGTGGGGTGCCTTCCTTTTTGTTGTTGGATTCATGGTTTTGTTCTTGAGTGCTGTTCCTTTATTCGATTTTTTTTTTGCAGTTCGTTCCTTTTTCTTTCCGTAATAATTGTTGTTCTTAGATATTCATGAGAAAAATTTCGTTTTTGCTTAAAACTTTATGCTTCCACTAGTTCTTTTTCTTGAATGTTGTTCCTTTATTTGATTTTTTATGTGTTCGTTCCTTGTCCCGTTGATACTTATTTTTCTTCCTGTTTTCCCATTTAATATTTCCATTTTCTCCACGACTATCTACTTCTATTACGTGGTAAACTTGTTATATGTGGTTCGGTTTACGAGCCTTTGGTATCAAACCCGTCGCCCTTCTTCTTATAATCATTCTTACTGTAAAGTAAATAGTAGCTTCTGATTTCAGACTTTTATTATCTCTATCAATTAAAGGGGGATGGCCATTCTTTGTGTATTTCATGGCCTGTTTGTATTCCTAAGAAATGAGGTTCTGCTATCTTTTTATTGAATTTCTTTCTGTTACGCTTCTTTCATCATATAATATCATCCCGAGACACTTTCAATATCCATTATGGATTTTACTTACTTTCTCTGTTGGTATTTATAGGCTTCCGGTGGAGTTGGGGTTGTGCGCAGTCTTTGATGCCACTGCACAGCATTACTGCTTCTGCACTGCTCACTTCAATGCTGTCTTTAAGCCTGGAAACTGGGCATGGCTCTCAGAAGGTAATTCCTTGTTGTTCCTCGCATTCCTGCATTTTGCACTTTGGGTTCTGTAGAATCAATTGTGTGAAATGTAGTGTATAGATTTACTTGATTTTAGCGGTATATATGATATCCAAATGCCGGTACAGCTTTCGCTTTCTATGAAGGTTTTACTTGATTTATACTTTTGCTTGGAATGGTCCAATTTAAACAACTCTAATGCAGTAAATTTAGGTGTTTCAACTGTGGCCCTAAGTTAGAGGACTATGGTTGCCTGGAGCTTTAGCTTTACGACAAACCGACAACTCTTCCAATATGCATGAGTGGCAGAATTTCTTGCAATCCTGGGCAAACTTCAGCTTAGGCATACAAAATTGTACAAGGATATATGGTGAATGAATTACAATAGTAAATTCTTTCCTCAACTGCATGAGTTCTTTCCTAATATGTTCCATTTTAAAACAATATTGTTTGTATGAGACTTTGTAGCAAACACATTAATATTCTAATATTGAAAAAGGTTGGGGATTTTTTTCTTGATCAAAAGATCCTTCCATACCATGCTTGCACCATTCCTGACATGAATCTGAATATGCTTTGATTGAAAGAATCCGAATGGTGAATATATCTGCCACCAGAGACTTGATAACTTCCAATAGCTGCATCCTACAATTCTTTCCCTTCTTCTTTTACCTGCTTCTGCTACATGTAATTAATCGTTCAACAAACACCATTGGCTTTGATACCATATCTAAACAGTCATTTGCTGAAGTGGGAGTTTCTTTTTCTTTGTGTCTTGCAAATCGCTTCTAATAGCATGTACTTGCATCTTTCTTTTTCTTTGTCATTTTCCCCCACCCTTGCTAACCGTGGAATAATCTTTTTGTGAATATTATTGATTTTGATTTCATATCTATGTGCAAAAGTTCTCTTTTGAGCCTTACCTGCCTGTCCCACCTTTTGCATAGGATTTCAACTTTTTTTTTCCAGCAAGAACGTGAATCCCTCTTAACCATGATCCTCCGCACCAGATGGATTTGTTCGCATGATCTGTCCCCTTAAGGAATTCAAAAGTAGATAATTTGTTGTTATTTGATCATTAAACAAGACAATTTAGAACATGTGATGTGGTAGGTGCAATTGTTGTATAAGGTCTGGTTACACGAAATAAGATAAGCCAGTAGATAAGACAACTTGCGCCTCTAACTGGCAACCTTTCTACTTAGTAGGTATTTTCTTTTCTACCCATTATCATTGTCACGTTACATTGATTTCCATCAAATATTCTAGGCGTGAATGTAATGTTTGTTGCCTAAGGTGTTAAGTCTTGTCCAAAATCGATCGGTTTTGGCTAAGACTGACATGAAATTGACTAGTTTGTGAGTTTTAGCGGTCTTGGCTAGTTTCGACTGGTTTCAATGGTTTTGATCAAAACCAGCCGAAACTACTGGTTCTTTTTCCTTTGTGGTAGGACTTGCAAAATATAATGCCTCTCTGTTCTCTAAACATCCTGCTAATCTGATTATGAGTAGGTTTTGAACAAATTATATTCAAAAAAGTTCTTACTTATATTATACATTGACAATTTCCAATCTATCTTGCTGATCTAATACAGCAGTAATTATGTTATTTCATGTCTACATAGGATTTTACTTCCCCAATTTTTATATATCAGTTCCTAAAACAATAAAAATGTTAATATATTTGATTAAAGGAGGTTGATATAACTTTTATGGTTAGGGCACTTGAAGTATCCAATGCTTTGACATTATAATGGAGTCTGGTATTGGACAAACTTGTGTCATAGTTATACCTAAAGGAGATACCACATCACTTTATTTCTTGTGACTCATCAATCATGCTCTAAGGGGCATGGGTTCCATCAATACCATGCTCAAGAATGAGTGGAATTCCAAATTTTTATCTGAGAAGCCTCTAAATATTCTCTTCATTGTCTCCCCTTGGAATTATTGGAAAATGGAAAAGGGTCTTGCAAAAGTCTATCTTCTATTCCATTTATATCTAATAATTTTTAGGCGCATGTATTTTAATGTGATACTATTGAATAGATGAAGTGTTTAGAAGGATGGCCCTTGATCATTCAAACTATATGAATTCTGATCCTAGATAGCTAAAAATTCAAGAGTAAAATGAAATTAACTTACCTTAATCTTTTTTTAAATTTTTTTTTTGAATTTTATTCTGACTTTTTTGGCCAAAACTATCCGAAAACCAAAACTCTACCTAGGGAATTAACAAATTTCAAAACATTGATCTTGCCTCAATTACACATGGTAGCGACATTTTTTTTTGTGCCGTAGCTTTGAGGCAATCATCTGTTAAGTCAAAATGCGCTAGTGCTTCATGTGATGCTAGTGTTTTCTTTATGGATGATTTTGCCTAGCTAATAGGTCAAATAAAATTTATGCAACAAAAAGGTATTTTACAAATCAAAATGTAAAATTGCTCCATGTTGCTAGTATTCTCTCATTTCATGATTTTGGTCAAACAGCCATAGTTGCAGTTATATACTCTTTGTTTCTGTCAAAATACATTTTTTTTCTTTAACAAATCCCACTGATGGTAAACAAGAGAAAATTCATATTCACTACAGAAAGGATTGATAACCTTGTTTCTTGTAATATTGTGTTGGACATCATTTTGTCACATCAGTAAATGAATACACATCTTTAATAGACTAGGTCTAGGTGCTGATATTTCTTTTCCCATTATGGTTATTACTTCAATAATAATATAGATGCTACTGTTTTCCTAATTTCAGTGATTGGTGAGCATATAATATTTGAGATAACTATTGTTAATCTAGGAACCATTTTTATTTATCATCTTGAGTAGTGTCTTCGTTTCTGGTAGATTCCACAATTTTAATTAAGCAAATATTTGTGAAGAAAAGAGGAGGAAAGTTATTTTCACAACAGAAAGGACTTTTTTTGATGTTTTGCCTCAACAATTTTTCTGTTGGAGATTTTTTTTTCAGGATTTTTTGCATGTTAGTCTGTACAATCTTTCATATTTGCATATTAATCTCCGCCATCCTACCAATTTTTGGCATACAAGCCCCTTGGGTTACCTAACCACACCTGGACGAAATATTCCTGGATTTATTCCTCCAATGATATTAGTTTGCCTAAGGCTTTCCATTTTAGACTATTGTCACCCTTAAAAATGAGGGAGGGAGGGGAAGGGGGAAGGGGAAAGATGCGAGGTTGTGAGGTGGCTAAGAAATATGAGAGGAGGGAGGCACAGAGAAAAGAGAGGGGGGAGGCTCAGCGAAAAAAAAAAAAAAAAAACTGTCCCTGATCTCTAACTTCAGCGCACTCCAAGGAATATTCAGTCTTTTTCCAGCTCTAGTAACCCTTTAACTATAATTTGGTTAAGGAACATTAGTGGAAGGACTCTTGACAATTGGTGAGCTTGTCATGCCTTCTCCGACCATTTCTTTGAATCATTTTTTGGCTTTAACTGGAGTTATTATCTTTTTCCTGGTATCTTAACTCGCATCATAACTCATTGGCTACTACAATCACCATCTGCTTCCTTTTTCATCTCGACCAATTCCTTAATATTTCAAGGGCAAAGCTGTCATCTTTCTGTGTTTAATTTATGCAATTGATGGTGCATTACCTTCACTGTTAATTTACTTGCTCAGAATAACACAATGCTTCAATTGGTTGGTTGTCAAATCATGCAGAAGTGTTTTTATGCTCTCCTTTTACAATTTTATCATTGTGAACCATCTGCCAACCAAATATTACTCTGTTGTGCGTCTTTAATTCTTAAATACTGGCTGAAATTTCCACTAACCTTATCCTTGATTTTGGTGGCATGCTGTAGGATTTGCAACGCCTCTATAGCAGGACAGATGAACTGGGAAAAAAAGCAGGGACATTCTGCTGTTTCAGAGCATATTCAGTTACCTTCTTGTTTCAAAAAGTATTTCCTTCAAATATTAGAGAACCCCACTGGCGTTTCAATGGCCAATTTCTGAGTGGTTTTTGGCCAAAACTTTTCATCGTTTCATGCAAGAGCTAAGTCGAGTTCACTTTAATACTTTTCTGATGTTATGTATCTCTAAACTTGAGAAGATCAGCAATATGGCCGGCCTATAAATTTTGATGATAATCTTAGTCAAGTTGATTTTTCGGTTATTTAGTTCTGAATCTTTTTAGGGATTTATGACATTATGCATGCTGGTACTGCTTATGTTTAGTGCATTTGAGGGAGGTTTCTCTATGAATTGTGTTTCAGTGAGTTTCCCTATGCATTTTGAGGCATGCTATTCCATTACTCACATCAGAACTGCAGAATACCTAGGAGAACCTTAGGAAAAACCAAAAAGTTGATGAACTGTTCATATGTTTTTTTTACTTTAAAAGTTATAATAAGATGGCAGGATTTATAAATATTATGTTTGTAGAGATTTTGTAAAATTAAATGTTCCTACCGCAGAAAGAAATGTATTTAAGAAGTATATATTTCATAATTTTCTGAAAGTTAAACCGTTTCAGTACATTCTAAAAAAATATATTTGGAGATTATCAGAAAAAGGATAAGATAGCATGTTCAAGACATGGATTTTCTGTTCTTCATTCACTTGGTATCCATAACTTACTGCTTGGTTCTGAGAAAATAATATACCATCGAAGTATAGGACCTCCAATGTAAGATCTTTCCCGGGGCCACTGGTGAGAGTATCCATAAACTGCCCAAGGATTGAGGGTGGTTGGTTATTCCAAAGAAAAGCATGGAGACCAAGGTGTGCCTAAGCAAAGCCTTTTGTCTTGCTGAGTTGCAGGGGTGGAGGAAGGCCTTGAAGGGGGTCATTAATTCTGGATATAGATTTATCTAGGGAGCATAGCTTTCATTCAAAATATATGTTGGGTATGAACTCCATGCAGGAGGAAAGGAGTTTGTGACAGTATATTATCATGCGATAATTCGAACATTAGGCAACTTTTCATCAACTTGTTATATGTTAAAGCAGACTACCATGATAGAATGGGAGTCTCTTAGACACAGAGAAATAGGTGCAATTTTCACAAAATGATTGAGGCTTCTGGAACGATGCATGCAGACTTAGTGATTTCATTTATGTTGGACAAACAAAGCCTCCATGCTGTGAGTCTCATTTATGTTTGTTTATTTTGTTTATCGTGATTTCCGTAATAAAATACGCAGGATTAGAATTCAAATGGTTTGGACTGTGCAGAGCAAATTGCATGCAGTGCTACCAAATGTTTCGACCGCCACGAAGCAAGTGTGAGGAAGGATTTCGATGATGCTGGTCATAGTGATTGGTATGGATCATTGGTTTTGAATGGTTCCCAATATAGATTCCACAAGAAGGGCATAGCTGCATGATCAAGTTTAGAAATGCATGCCAAGGGAGGTAGACATTTCTAAAACCTTAGAAATATACAAGCAGGAAATATCAGCGTTTGCATAGAAAGCAGTTGAGGAGGGTGCCGGTTCTACTTTGCCGAGCTAAAATTCTTGTATCAATTCTGTCAATGCCGTGATGTGGATTGCTTCCCTCCTGGGCACTGTACATCGAACGCTGGCATCATTACTTGCTTAAGCCTAAACTCTCTGATTATTCTTACTTTCAAAGTTTCATGGAGAATTGCCACTCTGTATTGTAGGACTTTGGAGAATTTGGGAGGAGGAAAAAAATGCGGACTTCTCTGCGTAAGTTTAAGGTTCTTCACATCCCTGTCCGGCTTTTTTTTTTCTCTAATTTTTGCTAAGCGCTTAGCGTTAATTAACGCTTAGTCCTTCTTTTCCTTAATTTCTTCTCTCTCTTTTTCAGCTCTTTTAATAGATCTTGGATCACCGTCCCTCTATATTAAAGAACGAGTACTTCTCCGCGTACCCCACCAGTCATAACCAAAAATGAGTGGGTAAATCAGGTTTTCAGTGTCATGCATATTGATATGTAATCAAAAAAATGGGGAAAAATGCTACAGACTTGAAAAGTGTGTCAACTTGTATTTTTTTTAAAAAAAAGGATTGTAAATATGTTAGACTCGTTATTAGTAACAGGTAATTTATGGGAGGAAACTTCAAGATTTAGCTTTGACCCTCCAAGAGGCTCTTGTTGGTCTTTAAACTTTGTTATAAGCATAAGCAAGGTTTTATTAGTAAAACAAAGGGAAAAGGAAGATACAATAACAAAAACGAGTGACATAAGCTTGCCTCTTTTTTTTCAATAGCTTATCTATAAGAACTGGGATGAAACAAACCTCTGACCTCTTATATAATGCATGAATATGCTATTACTATAGCTAATCGGCACCAATGAATGCTTGACATGTGGCCACTTTAGATTTATCTCCTAAATATTTTCTTGCATTCCACCAATGAGTACTTTAATCTAAATGGAATGGCCAGAAAAAAATTGAGGAGACAAATCTAAACGTGGCACTATCTAATCCCTCCTCCAAACATGAACACAAAATGTAAACACGGGCACATATGCATGCATAAAGCATGCGCGTGCAAGAGAGAGAGATATAGAGGATATCTCATATCATTCTAATGATGGATATATGGTGATAAGTGGGAGAAAGAAGACCTATTCATCATTAACATGAGTCTCTAATGTTACCCTTTGGTCTTTGGAAACATTACAAATGGAGAATGAGTGCTTCCTTCCATTTTACACTACATATCCATCATCCTTGTGGCGGGCCACATTAAATTTAAGAATGGAGCATACCTTTCAAGAACTTAACCACATCATGCAATTTAAGCCTTCTCCTTAAAATAAAAAATTAAAAGAAAAAGGAAAATAGAATGTGTTCGACTCTAGTAAGCATGGATCAATGTTTTATATCTGAATCAGACAGTGAAGCAGCTGTTATCGACCGAGGTTGTAATCCAAACGGAGAGATAAACCACACATGAAAGATCAGCTGCAGTTGATAATGTAAATAGTAGCAGTTGTATCTTGCCTCAGATGGTGAATAAAAGCATCTCTCTCTCTATGGAGTGTAAATGTGGAAGGTTCACCATATAAATGCTGAGAGGATATTGTCATGGACTATGTTCTAAATGTTTGAATCTATTATTACAATCCAGATGATCATATATCTTGTTCCATCATAAAATTGAAGTAATGAACCCATCACCCATGGCTAAGATCTCAGCTATCAAGTAAAATTTGACAACACTCATTATTGCTTTTCTCAATTCATGGCCCTCACGATGAATTGGATAGGGTCGACATTAAAAAAATAATTAAAAAATAAAAAAGAAAGAAAATTGGATAGGTTAGACATTATTTTACTCAACAAATTTGGTTAGAATACGTAAATCATCCCCCTCGGACAGGAATGCCTCCCCTCTCCCTCTCTACTGGAACAGGAGGAGGGTCTTTTGGCCATTTCGCCCTTCCATTCAAAGAATCCGAAGGACGAGACTACACCGTTCCAAGTCCCAACCATCTCAGAATCCCTCCGATGAACGCCACTGGTTATCTCTTTCTTCATTCCCGTCCCACTCTTGCTAGTGTCAATCTTTTCTGATGCCCAAGATCGAAACTTTGGAACAAATTCAATTATTCTGAGGCCTTTGTTTATAGTATTCTGGGTCCTTGATTGATGTTCTTATTTTTTTGCCTCCTTGATCGCTACTTAATCTTGGCGTAGGTCAGGGGATTCGTTGGTCGATTTTCCGACTTCGGTTTATCTACTTTTGGATCAGAATACGAGAATTTTGTGCTCTTGAGGTAAAGATGGGACTTTTAAGGTTTTCGTTTCCTATAATTTAATTGCTCGGTTACGTAAGCATGTGATCTTCTTTCTTACATGAATGAAAACAGGAGTCCCCATTAATTTTCTGATGATTTTGTCTGTTGTTTTTCTACTGAAATCTATTTTCCCTTGGATCGTGCTAACGCAAAGCTAATTTTAGGTGAATTCTTGATAGGTGGTTAAAAATTACATTTTCTGTGGGTTAAAGCAGTATTATCATCACCTGTTTGATAAATGTTCTTGATGAGTCTTCATCTATGATACTTTTTGCGATATGTTCTTATGTGACTTGACAAAACTGATTCGTATTCTAAAAGATTTGGAGTTGGATTTCTTCATAAGTTTTCTCTGAATTCACTATTCTTGCTTTACACTGCTTGTAATTTTCTGAATTATCTCTCGCGCTTTTAACCAAGAATTTATATAACAATTTGCTTTTCTAGTGATATTTCATGATGACATATGTTTATTGAACAATTTATAGGAGTTTAGTTAAGATTTGCATTATCGCAGCTAAATTGTGAGGATTAGCTATTTTATGTTGATGATTATTACAGATTTCAATATATAATCAGGCCAATTTCTTACACTTTGTACTTTGGCATTTTGCTCTGTTGCTTCCCCTTACTTTAAAGATAAGATGCCAACATTGACTCCGGGGACTCTACTGAAACTCCTTGATGGCATGAAGGTGGGTGCTGCCAAACCGATCGGCGAGCACCGGAGTGCGCTCTTGCAAGTGTCTGACATCTTGCCAATAGATGTCGATGAAAAGGATCTCTGGCCAACGCGTGGGTTTTACATTAAGGTGTCTGATTCTTCCTATTTTATGTATGCTAGCCTACCATTTGAACAAAATGACCTTGTTCTTAGCAACAAGATGCAGCTTGGGCAGTTCATGTATGTAGATAGATTAGAGCCGGGCTTGCCTGTTCCGGTTGTCAAGGGAGCAAGGCCATTGCCTGGAAGACACCCATTGGTGGGCAGGCCGCAACCTATTGTGCCAATGATAGAGAATGGAGAAAGATTAGGTACAATTCTTACTAATTGTGCAGTCGCTTCGCCTCGTAGAAGAAGCTTATGGGGACTGAACATGATCCCAATGAATGGTGTTTCTTCACCTAAGCTAGGGAAGTCAGCCATGTTGGATTTTGGAGAGAGAAAGCCAGTCAAGGAAAGAACACAGACTTGCCTGATTTCTCCACTGATAAATGGGAGATTGCCCAAGGAAGCATCAGAGATGGCTTTTGGATCACCAAGGACTGGGAATATTCTGTCTAAGATAACACATTGGAAGGGAGAAATTGCCACTAAAATAAGGGAAAGCAGCATCACTTCAAAATTTCGCAGGAACAAAAGCTTGGGCAATGAAGGACTTGGAATCCCAAGGACTCCCTCCACTGTATGCACCCTTCTCATCTTTCCTTTCATCTATTGAATTAGTAGTTTTATATTATCCAGCACCTATTATAGTATTGAAAAAAGTTACCAGACAAAGGTCACTTGCAATAGCTAAAAATCATGTGCAAGTCATTCTCTGAGCTTACCAATCTGCTAAAGATAATCCAAATGTCTGACAAGAAGTACAACTCTTGGTTTAAGTAATTGGGCAAACATGAATGCTTTTACCAAAACTAGAATAGACGTTTCAGTTACATAATTTTGTATCCATATATAAATTTTATCCTTGAGCTCCTTTTCACCAAAAGTAAAGAGAACTCTATAAACTGTAATCTAAGCACATATCAATTGGCTTCTGTTTAATTTGGTGTGCTAAGATAGGTCGCAAACCCTTACATGGCTGATTTAATCTAAAGATCAATTCATGGATCAATTATCTCATAAACTGGATTGTCTTCATCAATGGCTATGTGCTCAGATTACATGCATTGCTACTTATATATCCATGAAAAGGAATGTTACAAATGAAATACTAAAACTTTTTATTTTTTTTGAGCAATTCTATGTCTTCGCAGCAGTTAAATTTGAGCAACCACCCTCCCCCAACCAAAAACAAAAAAGGAAAAGAAAAGAAAAAAGCAGCCCATGCTCTTTGCACTAGCACTTACTAAACATCATAGATTTCTACATTTGAAATTCACACACCACCTCTTATAGGGTCTCTTACCATATAATTTGTTAATTATGTCAATGGATATCTGCCTTGCTTTCTGTGTACAATGGTGTCCTGATCAGAAGGTCTGGGGAACTGGCATGGGTAGGTTGTATTTTTTCCTTTTTTATATAAGAAAAAATAATTGGAGGAGGGGGTTAGATGAAAAGAATAAAAACATCTAGGGTGATTCGAATGAAGATAGAACAAAGAGATATTTTAACCTCATGTTCTGCCAGGCACAATTAAGATACAGAAAAAGGAAGTTCCCTAAATGATGCAGATTGCCATTTGCTTATTTTTTTTAGCTTATTCTTTTATTTACAGAGAACTCAACTACTGCCCCTCCCAGTATTCAAAGTGTAAGAAGGGCATTCTCCTCTCATGCATTTGATGAAAAATGTAAATCAAGCAAACGTCACCAATTGCAAGGTACTCCAGAAAACTCCATTTTTCTCACATTACCTGGAAAGCTCAGTGACTAGGAAAGGTATGATATCTTATTTTCTACTTCTATTTCTTTAATTGGACCTACGAGAAAATATGCTGATAATGAACTGTCAGGAGGCTATACGTCAGAGTGCAGCAGCAAGAAACACAGCTCTTCAAGCACTAAGAGATGCTTCCGCGACAGAAACTTTAGTTCAGGTTCTCAAGTAAGATAATCTATATACTTTGCATATCATAATCAAAAAGAATTAAGATCTTGCATAGGTCTCAGGTAAGATAATCTATGTACTTGACTGTTTGCAGGATGTTTTCGGACTTGAGCACATCTGCAAGACTAGATGCTCCAGCTGTTTGTTTCGATCAGTTTCTAACCTTTCACAATGAGATTGCAAACATAGTGAACAATATGGAGGCAATACAAACTTCCACTGCTGGACCAGTGATAAAGAACACATCATCAACAAACTAAACAACGAGGAATATTTGTTTATTGAATGAAATAGTAGATAACTTGACTAGCCGATATGAGCTTGCTAATGTTCAAGCAAGAGCAGAAGCATTTTCCAAATTGGATTCATTCATGCCTGACAAAATGAAAGCAAACCTTGGTAAAAGTTCAAGATTAGATGTAAACAAGAATAGATTCCTGGCTAGAAAACGCCCTGGTTCTGCGGTTACTGATGTAAACAAAGATCAAAATTCTAGCTTGTTCGATTGATTAAATTGGCTAAGCAGATAAAACCGAGGCTGAAAACTGGTTTATGGATTTCTTGGAGGCAGCATTGGAAGCAGGTCTGAAGAAGACAAAGGAATCATCAATGGTTGATGATGAGAAGCCAGACTGCTGCCCTCGGTCATTAATTATCAAAGTCATCAACTGGGTAGGGTGGAGCAGAGTGACAGCAGCAAGAGACCAGTTCATCTTAGAGCAGCAGAGGTGGCAAGAAAGTTGAGGATAGAAGTAAGAATCCTTAAATTGGATTCTGCGACCGCATGCATTGTGTCATCCGATATGTCCATGGTATACAAAAATTTTCTCTTTTCTCCTCAAAATGATCAAGGATAGAAGTAAAGAATCCTTAAATTGGATTGTTTCTTGTGTATCCTAAAGATGAATACATGGAATTTTTTTATTTTATGATTGATGAGATAAAAGCTTTTCTAGTAGAACCACAGATTGCAACAGAGTCATGATTTCAAAAAAAATAAAGCACGAAACTTGAGAAAGCAAGAGACGGGCGGTCGCCTAAGGCTCCGGAGTCCGTAGAGCTACAGTGAAAGCTAGTAAGCTACGCCGCTCCGGCGTACAAGACGTGGGAAAGAAGACGTCCGCAGGGCTACAAGCCGTGAAAGCTACTTGCCTGCTTCGCTGTTGCCTGTGGGAAATCGCTTCAGCCTTCAAGATGACGAGACGTGGAAAGAAGTCCCAAATCCCAATCCGATCGCTGTAAAGCTGGTAAGCGCAGCACAGTAGCATTATTCTTCCTTCGCACTGAGTTCGCAGGCAGCAACCGTTCCCAAAGCCGGTCCCAAACCCCATCTTCCCCATTGCTTCTCTAGTTCTCTTCTCGGCGTTCTCGAATTCTCGTAGTCGCAGACTCGCTCAGCCGGCCGCCGGCGGCAGTCAAGCTTCTCATAGAGTCACGGCCTCATAGGCGAGGCGGCGACAACCTCCTCGGCGAGAAGGTGAGACCAGATGGCCTCTCTCTCTCTCTAATGCGTACCGAGCCGGGCTGGAAGGGAGGGATGTAGGAATCGTAGTTCTCCCTCATCCTTCCTCTCATGTAGGGGTCGCAGGAGTCTAGTTGGCAAAAAAAACTAGTACAGGAAATTGCTGATTCTTCTTCACTGTTTTAAATCTAATCTCAGATGCTACGCTTTAGATAGATTTTTCAAGACATTTGGTGATCAAAGACTAGCTGATGACTTGATGCATAACTTTCCATAATAAACATGTGCATGCAGTCATGATGAATGATATGATCAGATGTATTACTTCGTCAAATAATCTTAGGTGAGGCACTTGACAAGGCTAAGCAAGCATTTCCATGCTTTTATCATTTGCATTATATTGGCTAGAACTTGCCTCGTGATATGATCTCTAATATATTAGAGGAGAAAGAGGACGATTGAAAATAGAGATTTTTTCTAAAAATAAAGAGTTTTGGGATGGACGGGTTTCCTAAGAGTTCTTTTCTTGTTATTTTTCCAAAGATCCCAAGGCTCTAGAATTTCTCTGATTATAGAAGTTCTCCCATCTTCTCTTTTATAATGGTAAGGATTTTGGAATTTTAGATTTAACGCGACTACGTTTTTTTTTTTGGAGCTTTTAACAGCTTCCCGTTTCCTTTCTGGTCGATTTCTATCTCACATGGGAAGATGGCACGAAGACAGGTTTTCCTGTGACAATATCATAATGTTTTCTGGTTAATTATTCAAGCTGATTCTTTTCTTCTCAAAGATTCACCGTTTGCGATGTCAAACTTGTTTCTGTCGGAAGGAATCTACTGGCCAAATTGGCGAGGTCTCTTATATTGGATCTCAATTTCACTTTGGTATTTGCCCGAGCTTCCAACTGTCCTAATTCTAAAGAAGGAATGATAAGTGTGTGTATGTGTATTTGTGTTCTTCTTCCTTTTTTTTTTTAATAAGAAAACACATAATTACAAGGTTTTAATTGGGATGGGGCCGTCCTGGTTTTTTAATGAAAAACCAAACCCTGACGCCGAAAATGGTGAATATCTCATCCGGCCCATTTGCCGACTCCAGGGCAAAGAAAATATTACCTTCTTTCAGTGGAGCACCAACAACTGCCCTGCACTTTGGTCAATGATTTCAGAAATCCGATATAGGTTGTATATCTAATTAACATCATTCCAGGGCAAAGTTAAAAATGATGTAAAGTTAGAGCTAATGCGAAAAGAACCCACTGTTTAGAATTTAGTAAATGTATAAACATAGAAGGGCCCCTATTCAGGATCAGATCATTTTTCTTTTACAAAGCAGTCCACTCAATTGAGTACGAAATTAAATATGGATAATTAATTAATTAATGCTGTTAAGAAGATCAGACGAACGTACAGAATAATTCAAATGAATTGACTGCACTTGAGAAGAAAAAATATTTACGCTATCCTGTCACTTTCCCTGCGGAGGAAATCTACCTAGAAGTGAGTTCTGAAGTGTCTAGGGAATAATTTTCCATCTTCCAAATGAAAAACTCCACAATCTGATATATTTGGAAAGACCTTCGAGCTTGTCTGCTTAAGCTGCAGAACTGTTGCAAATGGACTCTGAACAGAAAAAATTTGCTCCCCGTAATGGTGCACGGGGACTTGGCTAGTTATAAAGTTAAAATCTCAGAGCATACTGCTGCAGGCCTTTATAAAGTCATAAACTAACAAAAAACCACCACTAAAACGAATATTTTATGGTTGTCTCTGTATGGCAGTTTTTGGAAAAACATAAAAAAAACAAAATCTAACATCCATCTTTGGGCCACAATGTAAAAAACCATGTGAATAATAATAATATAATAACAATAGATTAGGCTAATGTATGACATAATAATATCTCCTCATACAGCTTACCTCATATGGCTGAAATGCTACTAAACCTCCTACTACACAATTCTGGTTTAACCTGCTTCCAGTTATCGTAGGTTCAATAGATCTCCTAAACAGACAAAATACAAGCAAACTGTTTTCATTACAGCAGCACTTACATGCAGGGTTCAATAAATTTCTAAGATTTGCATCCAACGCCACAGAAGTCATGTTTTTTATATATTCAAAGGAATATTGAGGGTCTATAGTGCATGTCCAGCATATAAGTGCTCCATAGCCTACATGGATGCTGAGAAAGAACAAACAGA